>NC_061118.1:91035015-91283121 GCF_002878395.1 Capsicum annuum | reverse complement strand
AAAAAAAAAAAAAAAAAAAAACAAAAAAAAAAAAAAGAAAAGAAAAAAGAAACCATAACGCAATACCTTAGTTAGATTGTGCATGCGCACTTTACATTTGTATATCCAACAATATGCCCATGTCTTCGGTCTTTCTGAAGTACTCTTTAACATATTTTATGTATTGAAGGATACAAATAAATGCATTCCAGTAACTATCACAAGGAATATCCAACAAATGACTTATGACAGTCATTAGGAAAACAATGTCGAGTCATTGTGTTGTAATTTAACTTGCCTATCAACTTCCTATGCTTTCCTTAATTTGGTAGAAGGAGATCCAGGGAGTATCAATAAGCCTACAGTCTGTCATTCTTGTCTCTGTAAGAATTTCAAGAGCATACTTCCTCTTGTAATGAAAATGCCTGATTTGGATTGCACGATCTCAATACCTAAGAAGTACCTGTACCGACTAAGGTTCTTGGTTTAAAATTGCCGAAAAAGGATGATGCTTTAACTTGGGTGATTTCCTCTTCATCACCTGTGATAGCTATATCATCAACGTAGACCATCAAACACATGCTTAAATGTGGAGCGGAGGACGATAAATGGAATCATAATTAGCTCCACTACGAGTCATACCAAATTCTTGGATAAACCGTGTTAAATTAGTCAAACCACACTTGATGGCATGGGACTGCCTCAGGTCATAAAGTGAGCGTCACTAGACTTCTCGTGAACTCATGCTCTTGTTTGAACTTTACTTTTAGGTTTCACATATGGTGATAAACGCGTTTGAATAGTACATTTACGATGCAAGGTCGATGATAAGGCTCTACGGCCTGGCCCATTTTTGGACAACTTTGACTTCAAATCAATGTCATATAGAGTCATACTAACGCCAATTGACACTGATAATACAAATTGTTTCGAATTGGCGCTTCAACTTCTTTTCCCGACATCTTTTTCTATCAAGATTATCCTTTTTGATAACCTTCTATCAAGATTATCCTGGCTGGTCTAAAAATTGGGATTTCTGTCCTGCAATGTCCTCTCCATTTCTTCTGGAGATTGAAGTGGTTATAATTACTCTCTTTGATGATTGCCAAGTTATGTGGCAGGTTTTGCTGTCCTTAACGTCTAGGTAACTACCGCCAAATCCTCTACTTGGTGGAACAGTTCCATGTGATGTAGGTAAATGGGTCTCCTTTCTTCTCTGACCTCTGCAGCCTATTTGAAGCAACCATTATCAAGGAGCATGATTTACTCGTCTTCCAGTGACTTTCTGAAAATGGAAAGTGGAAAAGCTTAAGGAAATTTTCTAGGTTTGACACTTCTAAGACAGCAGATACTTCACATGCTCACTCTGAGAATGCTTCCACCAAAGATATGTTCAAGAAAAATATATCTCATCCGACGCCTCCCAAGCCACTAAAATATTGTTGCATTATGTAATCTTTTCTAAGTATCCATCAATGGACAAAAACGCCCATGCCACTACGTCCTAGTAAGATTTTGGAGCGACAACCATTTTGTAAGACCCCTTACAAGTTTATTGACTGGGGTCACATTTCATATCATCGTACACTAGGCTTGAGACGTTGAGTTATGTATGGTGTCGGAGTTTGTATGTGTTGATTTGCTTGCTGGAACTGAGTCAATTTATTTGACCCTTCAAATATGACACAATTTTTGCAAAAAATTAGGCATGGTGAGTAAGCATCTGCAGAAGCTAGTTTTGTGAGACTCCCAAGAATGGGTTATATCACTCACAAGTAGGAGAGAAAGATATGCCACTATCACAATTTTGGGAAATGTGAAAGTCGATAGGAAGACTGACAGGAACTAAAGTTCAATTGATGAATGGTTATGTTTGTTAGGGAAATGTGAGGTTTTTAGGTTGTTGTAGTCTGTGTTGTGTGGATTCGCTGGTTTCGCCGCCGAACCCGTCCCAACTCTGGTGCGTGTGCAGGGTGCGTCTCCGATTTGGTCAAACGAATCCGAAGAAGTTGACCCAACATCAAGAACAAAGTTTGCTGTCGTCGTCGGAAGGGAGAAAGACCGGCCGGCGACTGTAATAGCTGTCGTCGGAGGAAGGGAGAAAATCGACAATTGTAATTGTTATCGTTGACAGAAGAGAGAAATCCGACGACTCTAATTACTGTCGTCGGAGGAAAGGAGAAAACCAGCGACTGCTCTCATCGTCAGAAAGGAGAAATCCGGCGACTGTAATTGTTTCCGTCGGAATTTGAATCTTTCGTAAGAGAAAGACGTGGTTGGGAAGAATGACTTAGAAGATCTAGTCGATGGTTTTATTTTTTAATATATTCTTTTTAAAATATAAAAAGTAGTAGTTTAGCTTTAGATTTCAATTGTCTATATGATGTTTACTATTTTATGGACCAGACGTAAAAGTAATATATTAACTTAGAATTTTTATATTAACATTCTCCTATATTAGAAGTGACAGTGAGCAGGCAGGAGATCGTCAACATGCTTGCTTGCTGACTTTTCCATAATTTTACTATATCACCCTTAATTAATTATTATATATATTTACATATTAAAAAAGTTAATAATATTTAATAAAAATAATAAAATAGACTTTTATGACATGTTTGCTTCAATTGCTTCAATCGTAATTTTACTATATCACTCCTAATTAATTATTATAAGTCATTTAAGTATTAAAAAATTAATAATATTTAGTATTGAATTAACTTGATGTCTTGTATGAGCCAACTTAAATCTTTTTAACAACTATTTTTATAGTATTTTTCTATATCACTTCTAATTAATTATTATAAGTTATTTAAGACATGTCGGTTTCACTGCTTCAATCATGAATTTATTATATCACCCGTAATTAATTATTATGACCATCTAAGCTTTGTGTCGCTTAAATTGGAATACGAAAAAAAAATTATAAATCACAATAATTAAAAAATTTAATTATTTTAAAAATATAGTTGACTATCAATGCCACAAAACTTTTGGGTAAGTAGAGTAACATATATTATTTGAAAATTATATAAATACTATTATAAATTATAATAGTTAACAACTTAAAATATCTAAAAAGTAATTAATCTGTTATATATTCCAAAAAAATACATAAAAAATATATTAATCACAATAATTACAACAACAACAACAAGCCCAGTGTATTTCCACACAGTGGGGTCTGGGGAGGGTAAAATGTACGCAGACCATACCGCTACCCCCGAAGAAGTAGAGAGGCTGTTTCCGATAGACCCCCGCTCAAGATAAATAAATAAATTAAAAAAAAAAGTCGTACTGAAACATAAAGCAGGATGGGTGGCTTAACAGAAGTAAAGAATCAGAAGTAGTAAAATAGAACTCAGAGCAATACAAGATAGGGGAATTAAGAGCCATAAGCTATAAGAAATAAGAAAAATGAAATCTAGAATAGGGTACCCGCCTAGTAGTAATCTACACTCACAGACCAAAGCCACCCACCACACCCAGTCTCCCCTGACTAGCGGCTCCTACCTATCGACGCAGTTCTACTATTACTACCCCGGCTAAACAGGGACTCTCCTAATTACTTGCTACAACCTATGTACTCACTCTAGCCTTCTACCCTTATCCGCGACCTCCACACCTTCCTATCTAGGGTCATGTCCTCGGTAAGCTGAAGCTGCTCCATGTCATGTCTAATCACTCCCCTCTAGTATTTTTTCGGCCTCCCTCTACTCCTCTTGAAGCCATCCAAGGCTAGCCTCTCACACCTGCAAACTGGGGCATCCGCGCCCCTCCTCATCACATGCCCAAACCATCTCAGCCTTCCTTCCCGCATCTCGTCCTCCACCGAAGCCACTCCCACCTTCTTCCGAACAATCTCATTCCTAACTCTATCCTCTCTTGTAAGCCCACACATCCGGCGCAACATTTTCATTTCCGCCACCTTTAATTTTTGAATATGGGAGTTTTTGACAGGCCAACACTCTGCTCCATACAACATGGTTGGACGGACTGCCACTCTATAGAATTTGCCTTTAAACTTAAGGGGCACCTTCCTATCACACAACACTCCAGAGGCGAGCCTCCACTTCATCCAACCAGCTCCAATACGATTAGAGACATCTTTGTCAATCTCACCATTCCCCTGAATCATAGATCGAAGATACTTAAAACTATCTTTCTTACATACAACTTGGGAATCCAACCTCACCACCATTTCGTCTTTCTGCCTTAAGTCACTAAACTTGCACTTCAAATACTCCGCCTTGGACCTACTCCACCCGAACCCCTTAGATTCTAGGGTTTGCCTCTATACCTCCAACTTTTCATTCCCCCCCCGCGTTTCATCAATTAGCACTACATCAGCTGCAAATAACATACACCAAGGCACTTCACTGTGAATACTTCGCGTCAGCACGTCTATCACTAGCGCAAATAGGAACGGACTAAGAGTCGAACCCTGATGCAACCCTGTCTCGATCGAAAAGTGCGCTGAGTCTCCTCCCGCCGTTCGCACCCGAGTCTTCCTTCCATCGTACATGTCTTTAATAGCTCTGGTGTACGCCACCGGAACCTTTTTCACCTCCAAGCATCTCCAAAGAACCTCCCTAGGGACTTTGTCATAAGCCTTCTCCAGGTCGATGAACACCATGTGCAAATCCCTCTTTCTTTCCCTATACTGCTCCACTAATCTCCTCACTAGGTGGATTGCCTCTGTCGTTGAGCGACTAGGCATAAAACCAAACTGATTCTCCGAAATGGACACGATCCTCCTCAATCTCCGCTCAACCACCCTCTCCCAAATCTTCATAGTATGACTCAACAACTTAATATCCCTATAGTTGTTGCAACTCTGAATGTCCCCCTTGTTTTTATATAACGGAATCATCATACTCCATTTCCAGGCCTCAGGCATTCTTACAGTCTTGAAAATATCGTCAAACAAATCAGTCAACCACCTTAAGCCTGCCCCACCCACAAACTTTCAAAAATTCACTGGAATCTCGTCGGGCCCCGTCGCCCTACCCCTCCTCATCCTACGAATAGCCTCCCTGACCTCCTCCACCTTAAAACGTCTACAGTAACTGAAATAGAAATAAACTATATAAAATATTTAGTTGACTCTCAAAATTATATCAGTGACACTTAAAATTGAAATAGAAAAAATGAAATTATAAATCTCAATAATTAAAAACTTAAATTATTTTACAAATATAATTAATTGACTATCAATGACACAAAAGTTTGAACAAGGAAAGTAACATGTATTTTTTGAAAATTACATAAAAGATATTCTTAATTATAATAGTTAACTAACTTAAAATATTTTATTATATATGTGATAATTACTATGTGAAAAGTAATATAAATCACAATAATTAACAACTATAAATATTTTTTAAAAAAATATAAAAATTTTTGATTGTCTCTCGAAATTATATAGGTGTCATATTAACAACTTAAAATATTCTTATACAAATTTTATTAATCTAAATATAATAATATATGCCTAACTAAGAATTTATCAACCAAACAAATGAAGGTTTTAATTAAATGATAAAATTATACATAACATAAATTTTTCAAGGATCAACATTGGGCCACTGCGTAGCACGGCATAGCCACCTATTAGTAAAAAAAGTATGTTGCCTGTTGGTTTCCCAAAAATACTAGTATGTACTACTCCTAATTAAGTAACTAAAAAAGGTTACCTTACAAGTGGGAAAAGTAAAGAGGATAGTTTTTAGGAGTTAGAATTTTATAACTCTATATTTATAATATTTGTTTTTTTTAGCCGAATCCGCGCACTCAAATCCATACTCGGATTTGCACTCCTGAATCCTAAAATTTAAATTTTGATGAAACCGACTCTCGGATCCACACCCGTCTCGGATACCCGCACCTGAATCCATGCAACTTAGGTTGTGGTCTTCAAATGATACAGTGACTGCAAGATTTTATTTCTTGCACCTGGTGAACTTGGTAACAATGAGGGGCAAAGTCGATTATAATCATGTTCCTAGATGAATCTCTTTTCAGGTCCAGTACTTAGTTGGATATTGGAGCCACATTTCTTGCCTCATTAGCTGATCATATCTTTTCTTCATATTGCAGGCGCAGAACTCAAGGTTGCTCAGGGAACAGGAGAGCCCTAGAAGTTAACTTGGCAGAGAGTTCTCGGAAGTTCATTACTTGCATCCGCAAGTACATTACGTTCTATTTAAAACTGCTGGAGGAGACAGGAGACATCTGCACCCTTGATCGGGCGTATTTCTGTCTTAGGACAGATAAGAGGGTACGTCCATATGAATTGGCTGCATACATTGTTCACCATGACTAGCAGCATTAGTGATTAGTCTAATGAAAAAACATATTCTTCTTTGTACATTTCTTATTGCATCGACCTTTTTGAGGTTGCTTCTATTATTAAGCCTCTTTGAGGGTACAACAGCAACAACATACCCAGTATATTCCCACAAAATGTGGTTTGGGGAGGGTAAGTGTACGCAGTCCATACCACTATCTTAGAGGTGAAACAAAGGCTGTTTCCGATAGACCCCCAGCTTAAGACAACCCCCAGCTTAAGACAAAGCAGACTAGAAAAGAACTAGTAAAGGAACAAGAAACAAATTATAACATAAACAAGACTATCACTAAGTAATACGACAAACGATAACACACTCCGAAACAAGACTAGGACTATGACTGCTAGCCTCTTTGAGGGTGATTATGAAAATTCACATATACCCTTTTTGCTCCCTTGTGACTAGAACTCACAACCTTAGGGTTGAAAGTGAGGGGTGTTTACAATCCAAGTAACACCCTCTTGTCTGAGTTATTTATAAAAAAGTATTTCTAATAGCTAAATTTTCTGATAAAAATACGCAGTTCTATAATTTATAGTAAAGCATTTCTCATGCCATATCTTAGAGCTCTATCAAGTTGGACTAGCAGTTTTTTGCAAAGAGAGTTGTCTTACCATTTATAATGCCATGGAACATAATGCAGGAAAAATATAAAGAAGTGCTTGGAAGAACATTTATTTTATGTTAAATATCATCTGTTTAAACTTCCTATATTTATGATATTTAAATTAGGCCCTCATTTCTATCAGTTCTCTCATTGTTGCCTGTTCTGTTGGATATCGACATGAAACCTAGAGCTTTGCCCGTACTTTTACATTTATTAACTCATCCCACTCTTTAAATTTGGTTTTATCTCCATTCTTATTTAATCAAAACTCCCATGTCTTAACATATATATATATTTCATCCAGTTCTCCTCATGTCTTGAAGATCTCATTCCAGTTGCCCTTGGACGATACTTAAAGGCATTAATTTCATCTATACATCAGACTGACCGTGAATCTTGTGATGCTAGCAACTCTAGTCAGCATCATCTGGAGAAAATGTTCTTTCTGTTCATGGAACAGGTCACCATGTGGTCTGATGTTTGTTGCTTGCCAGAAATGAAGAGCTCCGAGTTGACAGAGAGCTATTTATTTGGGTAAGTCCTTTTGAAGTGACCGCAACTTTATGTGTGCTGTACTAACTTGATGTTTTTCTGTGGTCTCCAACTTTATTTACACTGCAATTGAAAACAAACTTGTCTTCCGTCTCTATAGTTATTAGAAAAAGGAGTTTTTCCCCACCTCCTTTGTAGTCTCAATATGGATCAACACCAGTTGCAAGAGAAGCTAAATAACAATGATACAAGGAAAGGAACTAATTGGTCTTTTATCTAAGAACCATGTTCAGGATAATTTCTTTTCTAGTATGGTTAATGAGATAATTTTGTTTTATTTGTGTTTTGATGTAAAAGAGAAATTAGATGGAAGGAATTTTTTTTGGATATGTATTACCTCTTGTAATGACACCATCTGGGCGTGATATGCAATGAATGCATTTGGATTAGCAAAAGAAAATTGTATTATTTTGTTCCTATAAAATGTATTGGTGAACAAATAGGAACTACAAGAAATTGATGTAATTTGATAACAATCTGAATAGGATTAGCACGTATATATGCATTAGTTGGCTAGTTGCTCAATATTCTCATTACAAGTACATGTACTATCAAGATATTGTCCTTGGATCAAGTACTTCATATATTTTTCATTTTGAGAATGTGTGGATTTTCCAGTGTATCCCTGGAGTCTCTGTTGTTTATTCATCCAAGTCCTAACTACTGGGTCGGGCTTTGATCGAAATAACTGATACCATGAACCCACTGCTTGATTACACTTAAAGCAGCTTGCTTATATATAAAAACCATTCTGACGTTCCTTGCAGATATCTTTATCAATATATCCAGTCTTTAGAGCAAAATATCAAAGTTGAAACGCTTGAGGGAATAAATGAGAAGATACGCAAGCGTTTGAAGAACCCAAAGCTGTCGAATAATAACTGCACGAAAGTTCATAAGCATGTTTCTGCTGCTTGGTGTCGATCGCTTGTAATTAGCATGGCTTTAATAACACCTTTGCATTCAAGACTCTCCAGTGAAGTCCAAGGTCTAAATTTCCCAGCTAATGGATTAGAGAACTCACAACTGCTTTGTGTTGATCTCCAATTGGATGAGTTATGGAGTTCATCTTTTGAAGACATAAATCATTTGAAGGATCTTGAGAGGAAGTGGAACCCTTCATTGTCTAAAATAAAAAATGTTATAGTAAAGAGAGCTGCAGATGAAGATCTGGAAACTTCTTCTATGTTACTTAAGTCTTGCTATAATTTCTACAAGGACACATTTTGTGCATTGCTCCCATCAGGTATAAACCTTTATATGGTGCCATCTCAATTTGCTACAGAAACATATATCCAACCTGGGATAGATGCGGTAGACATACTTGATATGAACACTTCACGGAAGCTAATGTTGTGGGCCTACACACTTCTGCATGGCCATTGCACAAGTGTTTCAGCTGCTATTAAGTATTGTGAAGAAAATTCCAAGGTATTATATCCATCCTTGTCGAGTCCATGTAATATAGTTCTATGTTTCTTTTAGCCTATCATACTAAATCAGGATGCTTTTTGTTTGGTTATTAAGAACATGTAGAAAGAGGTTAAAAAGGAAAAAAGCCAATGTAGATGGTCATTTATCTACAACTGATGAGTTTGAATGCTGCTTTCCTTGCAGTCAAGAATAAAAAAAGGAAGTGGAAGCTTGTTGCCTTCAAGTGCAAATGCATCTCCTCTCACAACTTCCCATATAGGTGATCAACTAGTTTCATTATCTTTGTCAACGTCAAGTCTTTGTTTCCTCTCCAAGCTTATTCTTAACTATGTGGTAGGTGGAGGAAAAGATGGAATGAGTAAAAGCTCTGAATCAGATGTTTCCCCGTTATCAACTTCAGGCAATGCACCATATTCTGACAATGATGGATCACAAAAAGTAACACCTCCCAATTTGCCAGAAACTGAGAAGGCAAGTGCCTCGTTCTCCAAAATGGAAGGGACAATGGATGCATCGTCAATATCTCTACCTGAAGGAGAGAGCACGACTTCTCCAAATGCTGTAGCTGCTGATCAGGGCCAGAAGGTATTGGCTGCTCCGCACTTATACCATGATAATCCTGTTGTTGAAAGCAAGAAATTGGATTATACAGAATGAAGCGGAACCGGAAACATGTAATGTTGTACATTATGTTTTAGCCAATCTGTTCTGTAACTTTTCCTTGCGAGTCGTCTATTATTGTATGGCAGTTCCTTACTTTTCTTGAAAAGTTCTTGTTTCTTTCTTTTTTCTACTTTTGTTTTTGGTTTCAAAAGGGATACAAATTCTGGTTCTTGCGCAAATTACAACCCAAATAAACAGTTTTCACTCTGCTTAGTCTTATAATTATGTACGCTTGGACCAGTCAATTTATACGTTTGCATTGTATTTCTGGATAAATCTCTTTCCATGTTATTTTCTTTACATTCTTTTCCCAAGCCACTGCAGAGCTCTCTTCAGTTTTTCGTTATCCATTTTTTATACGTATGTAACATGATCTGTAACCGTGTATGTATATTTTTGTTCATTATTACATAATACATATACAACTTTATTCACTAGGATACATTGCAGAAATGATGTATCTGTTTTGTGTAATCATGTATAAAAAATGAATAATTATGTATAAACAATATATCCACCCTATTATACACAAATCAAGGATCAACTAGATGTCTTCTTTACCAATATTTCAGTTGTTCAAATCCGTTCGAACTAGTTCCAATCCCGCCAATCAATTTTCTAAAGCTTTTAATTAACAAATACTCCCTCCGTTTAAAAAAGTTAGATCTACTTTGACTTGACATAAAGTTTAAGAAAATAAAGAAACTTTTGAATCTTGTAGCCTTAAATTAAAGTTGTGTCAAACGTATCAAAATGCTCTTTAATCTTGTGGTCATTTAAGTATTGCTAAAAAAAGAAAGGAGTCATTCTTTTTAAAACGGACTAAAAAGAAAAGTAGGTCATTCTTTTTTTTGAAATGGTGAAACGGAGGGAGGGAGTATCATTTAAATCCAATTATTTTTTTAAAGAAAAAGTAGATGTAAGTGTTGCTTCTGCTATGAGGTTAATAATGGAACTTCTAGTAGAAAATGGAGTCCTATTTGAAACTTCTTTGATCTAAAATGCATGATTCTTTTTTTAAGTTTGTAGAGAGGATTCAACTAAATAGAGAAATCTGCGTGTAGTCATTTTTGTGATTGAATTCAAAGGACAAAAGGACATGTGGAGTGTGAGTCTTTTGAGAGAAGTAGTTTGGTATGGTGTTGCGGCCTACCGCACACGTAAAGATATGTGGTCTAGCAAGTATATGTGGTCTCGCAAATAATATGGTGACTCTTTGAAAGTCGAATATCGAGCCCACATAAACTATGCCCTTAGCAACTCACTTAAAATTTACTTTCTAATAATATTTTAGTCAAGTGTTGTGATATATCAAGAGGATTTGTGAAATTATATCTTTCTAATAATGTGTAAAAAAAAGAAGTATGCCAATTACGATTTGAGCATGGTTATAAACGAGTATCAAGGAAAATTTCAGGGTCAAGACACTTCTTGCAATTTTGTATATCGTTACTCACTCATTGGTTACGTTGTGTATCGGGTTATGGTCTTTTGAGCCTCTAATCATCTACCTAAAAGAATATCGCAACTACATCATTGTGTGGGAATGCAGTAATCTAGTTTAGATGCATTAAGATATGTTCTCGTATTTGAACCAAACAAGACATTCTAAGTATATTCCTATCCTAGATGCAAATCAAATCTTTACTTTATGAAAGATGATAACTTGTCCCTTAAACTCCTCATTCTATTTTTGATGATTCTTTTTCAAGGTTCACAAGAGAATTATAGATGTATCTTAATGTCAGCCAAGCATTAAAACAGTAAACACAAGAGTTTAAGTACGATCCATGCGATAATTCAATATTAAACCAACTGAAGAATACGGAATACAATTATGCATTCAGCCTTAACCTCAGAATAAAGGTTATTAGCCTCTCATGTTCAAAATCAGCATCATTGAATTCAAAGTGACACAATACTTAAAATAGAAGAGAAGAATGTAGAAGTAAACCCTAAGTTCAATCCTTATATGTGTTTTCTCTCCCTCAAGACGTACATAAAGTAATAAGGGATGATTAATATAACAAAGGATGCTTGAAAATGCTCCAAGGCATGTTTTTCAAGACTAACATCTGAGGCGCCTTCTGGTCTTTGGATTCTCTTTTCCAGTGGACTTACTCCATCGGATTCATCTTTGTTCCTTTCTTTCTCTTTCTCCTCTTTCTTTCTTATATTTTAACATGGGGGGTGACACCATTTATTTTGTGGTAGGCTTTAAATCCTTTGACATTACAAGGAAGGTTTCAAGGGCTGAGACTTGGTACGATTGGGTGGAAAGAGGCCGAAATATAATAATTAGGGCGAGCTTCAGTCAAAAGACGATAGAGTGGATAGTTCACACTTTAAAGGAAGCATAGAAACTCAAGGAAATTTTTTCCAGGAGATGGAAATTCCATGATCATTGCTCTGAGTCTTTCTGCTTGAGGAATTTTAACAAATTCGGCCGCTATTTCAGTATCGTAACTATGCTTGGAAATAGGAAAACAATTATCATCATACCAGAATGGACATTTAATATAGGGTGGTTGGACATTGCCTCCAAAATCACCATCTTCATTAATGTCAAAACAAAGAGAACGGCCACTTTAATACATCAAAAGACAGAGGAAGGTTTTCTTTATTCTGATATGGTCAAGAGCAATAAATGGTCTACAAGAGAAATGAATGCTGCCAGGGTGCATAGAGAAGAAAGATCCCTAATAATATCTGAAGATGCTGCAAAAGATCAGAATGAGCCTCTGGTTAGAAGTTTGGTAGGCAGCTTATCATAGGATATCTCAGAGATATATCTTTCTGAGATTCGATGTTGGGCAAACAACTCTTGAAAGCAACAACATGGCACAAAAATTTATGAGATGGGGCACAATCAATTTCTTTTTGAGTTTCTATCCAAGGTGGCTGCAGATCATATCGTGAATGGAGAATGGATCTGGAAATCTCACAAATTCCATTTTAATTGGTGGTCGCCGACATCAAATTCCGTTGCGGAAAGCTCGAACGAAGTTTGGATCAGACTGGTGGGGCTTCTACTCCAGTTCTGGTCTCAAAAAATCCTTCGGGAGATCAGAGAGTTCTGCGGTGGATGGATCTAAATGAAGGAGGAAACAGAGTTCCGAAATTATTTAAAATAGGCCAGATTGAAGGTTAGAGGAGATAAGGAATTAATACCAACGGTGGTGGAGCTAGTGCATGGTGAAATCTCCTTCAGAATACAAGTTTGGGTGGAAGCTCTGGTGAGAATTTTAACCATCAGACAAAGGGAGGAAAAGCCGTTTGTCTAGAGGTTTGTGGAGAAACCCTACTTTATTAAGGGTAGGGAAGGACTGGGATATACTAAGGTGATGGTACACATGGGTACATCAAAGTCTAGGGAAATTTTAAATTCAACAGCTGGTCAAAAAGAGGCTTACCCATGTGAGGGGGATGTGGGGTCCGATGCATGTGTGAAAGCAGGTGTGGGTGATCTTAATGTTAAGAGGAAAGAAATTTTGGGCTGGGGGATTTTGGGCCTTGATCCAGTGGACCAACCTGGAGTTAATGAAAGCAAAGGAAATTTTGGAAAAAGCCCATCTGATCCTTTAACTGATGAAATAATTCCAAATCAGTTTAAGGGTACACTCTTTTTACATAACACAAAAGAATCTCTTATCACTCCACCTGAAGAAATACAAGATGAGGGAGACCAACTCAATCTCGAACTCTAGGATGTGGCGATAGTAGATAATGATTCCATGTCATTTATTCAAGTGGATAACAGACTGGACATAGAAAACCATGCAGGTCAGGAAAATAACAAAGTGGGGGAATGGAATGTCTTGGAAGCTATTCCCTTGAACTAAGCCAAATTATAAGAAACAGTTGAACCAACTACTGATTGAACAGTATCAATATGGGTTCGAAAGAACATCTTAAAACTGGGGAAGGAATTTGGGATTCATTTTAACGGTTGTGAGAAAATAGCAGAGAAAATGTTGATGAAAAAAGATGGGAAGAGACAACTCAATTGAAGCTGCAAAGGCACTGATTTCGATATCTCCCAAAGTGAAAGGGTCAAAGGAACTAAAGAACTTGGAATCTAGAACAAAGTTTTTTAGCTATGGCACTAGAAGTAGGGGGGATGCAATATCAATTTTTCTCATGAAGATTAACATTGTTTCTTGGAATATAAGGGGCCTCAATGACGCAAGAAAGAGGTTGATAATCAAAAGTATGCTACACAATTGGAGGACAAATGTTTTTTGCTTTCAAGAAACTAAGTTACAAGGGGATATACGGGACATGGTAGGGGAACTATGGGCTAATAGATAGGTGAAATATGCACAGCTAGAGGCTAGTGGTACGAGAGAAGGAATTATTCTTTTATGGGATAGTAGAGTATGGGAGGGGGAAGTATGTGAAATAGGTGCATATTGTATTACTTGTAAATTCAAGGGGAAATTTATGGATTTCTATTGGCATAGAGTTCATGCTCCTTATAGTAGAGTCGTGAGAGATAAGGTATAGTGGGAACTTGCTTTGGTGAAAGGTCTTTTATCAGGTCCATGGGTGGTGGGGGATGATTTTAATACCTTTAAATTTCCCTCAAAAAAAGTAACTGCTCTAGGTTCAATAAAACTATGATTGATTTCTCTGATTTTATTAAAGATGTAGAGTTAGTAGATCCAGAGCTAGCCAGTGATACTTTTAGTTGGAGGAGAGAGGAAAGACACAAGTCGGCTGCTAGATTGGACAAATTCTTGATATCTGAAGAGCAGGAAACTTCCTTCAGAAACATCAAACAGTCAACTTTGCATAGAGTAACTTCAGATCATAGCCCTTTAATTCTAGAATGTCGGAACTGGGAAAAGTCAAATTCATATTTCAAGTTTGAGAATTGGTGGCTGCAGATAGAGAACTTTGAGGAAATGGTGAAGATCTGGAGGGACTCGAACACTTTTAGGAGAAGTCCCAACTTTATCTTAGCAAGTAAGCTTAAACACATGAAAGAAAAACTCAAAGAGTAGAGCAGAACAAGACAAGGGAACCTGGGACTGCAAAAACAAAGCATTCTTAACCAGTTGGCTGAATTAGAGAGGATCCAAGACCATAGATAATTAACATATGATGAGGCATACCTGACATTAGTGCTTGCAGTAGAATTTAAAGAAAATTCAAAGAGGGAGGAAGTAGCTTGGAGACAAAGATCCAGGGCACTATGGCTTGAGGGGAGGGGGGATAGAAACACAAAGTTCTTTCATAGAACTACTAATTGCCTCAAGAGATACAACAATATTGACAAGTTGTTTGTCAATGGAGTCTGCACAAGGGAACCAATAGTGATTAAGGAAGAAATCATAAAACTCTACTAGACTTTATATGCTGAAACATAAAGATGGAGACCCCAATTCTATGCAAGAACTGGTACAATGATAAACAAGGCTGACAATATCATGCTCCAGAGCCAATTCAGTGAAAATGAAATAAGGGATTGTATTATGACATGTGCTAGAGATAATGCACCATGCCCTGATGGGTATACTATGGCTTTCTTCATTGCTTGTTGGGATGTGGTTAGTAAAGATGTTGCAGCAGTCCAGAACTTCCATGACCAGAGTATTTTTGAAAAAAAACTTCAATTCTACCTTATAGCATTGATTCCTAAGAAGGTAGGGGTTAAGGAGTTAAAGGATTTCAGACCTATTAACTTAATAGGAAGCATATACAAGATCGTGTCAAAGGTTTTAACTGAAAAACTCAAGAGAGTGGTCTTCAAATTGGTGGGTACTCAACAAATGGCATTTATAAAAGGTAGACAAATCACGACTGCAATTTTAATTGCAAATGAATGCGTGGATAGTAGAAAAATCAGTAAGGACTAGGTATATTATGAATCTAGCTACTGAAAAAGCTTATTACCATCTGCACTGGGGATTTCTCTGGAACACTCTAGAAAGCATGGGATTTGGTGAGAAATGGGTCGAGTGGATGAAGTTCTGTATTACATCCGTGAAATTCTCTATATTGATAAATGGTTCCCTGTCTGGTTTTTTCTCGTCTGAGAAAGAATTGAGACAAGAAGATCCCTTATCCCTTTTTCTCTTTATACTATCTATGGAGGCTCTAAATTACATGCTCAGGACAGCTCAAACAAAAGGTTGGGTAAGAGGTTTCAATGCCAATATGAATGATAGACAAGGTCTGGCCATATCACACCTTCAATATGCGGATGACACCCTAATTTTTTGTGATGCTGAGAGTTCCCAATTAAAGTACTTAAGAGTTATATTAATTCTTTTTGAAACAATATCAGGCCTCCAAATTAATTGGGGGAAGAGTTTTATTTACCTAGTAAATGAGGTGCCCAGGATGAGTTTGTTAGCAAATATACTAGGGGGCAGATAGAGGAGCTTTCCACGGCTTACCTCTGCATGCCTTTGGGGGACAATAATAAGTCAAAGGAATTTGTAACAATGTGATAGAGAATTGTGAGAAGAAGTTAGTGAATTGGAGAAGTCAATATTTGTCTTTGGTGAAAGAGTCATACTCATCAATAGTGTGTTGGATTCTTTACCAATATATATGATGTCAATTTTCCCTATGCCAACAAATGTAAGTGACAAGATGGATACTACTAGTAGGAATTTTTTGTGGCAAGGAAATTGTGATCGAAATAATCATAAAATTCATTTAGTAAAGTGGGATCAAGTTATGCTCAACAAAAAGAAAGGGGATTCGGGGATTAGAAATCTAAAAGAGTAGAGCCAAAGCCTACTTATGAAATGGCTATGGAGATTTGCCTCACAGGAACAAGCACTTTGGAAGGAGACAATTAAAACCAGGTTTGGAATAGAGAACTTATGGACCACAAATAGGGCTACACAACCTTATGGCACTGGGGTATGGAGATCTATCAGGAATCAGTGGACCAAGTTTGCCAACAACTGCAAAATAAAGGTAGGAAATAGAAGAAGCACTCGGTTCTAGGAAGTTGTTTGGGTGGGGCAGGAGACTCTAAAAATCAAGTTCTTTGATTTATTCAATCTAAGTTTACAAAAAAGGTCCACAATCAGAGAAATAAGAGACAGTTAGGGATGAGATCTCAGGTTCAGGAGAAATCTTAATGATTAGAAGGTCAACAGAGTAACAAAATTATTCAACATTCAGGAGCAACAAAAGATCTAAACTCAAGTTAGGACAATCTGTTTTGGTTACCAGACAAGCAAGAAAGGTTTACAGTTGGTTCAACTTACAAGAAATTACAGAGAGCAGGTCCACATGTTGATTGTTGGCCTTGGAAGATTATTTGGAAAGTCAAGGTTCCTTTAAAGGTAGCATGATTCACTTGGATTCTAGCCAAACAAGCTGCACCGACTAATACAACCTTATGAAAAGAGGTTTTCATATATGTTCTAGGTGTTCTATATGTGGATGTGAGTTGGAGACAATAAACCATCTTTTTCTACATTTTAGGGAGACTTCTAAGCTATAGCAGATTTTCATTAATATGAGAGGCATAAGCTGGACAATGCCAAGGAGTATTAGAGAAGTGCTAGCTTGCTGGAATAGAGATGGAAATCAGTCAGGATACAAGGAGAGATTGAAAATTATCTCAGCCTACATTTGGTGGATTATATGGATAGAGAGGAGCCGAAGATGCTTTGAAAATAGGAGTTGCACTATGAAGAAACTGAAAATGAATTGTCTGGTCCTTTTCTCTTTTTGGTGTAAACATGAATATCCTCAAGATGAAGAGGACATTCCAAGCATTTTAGATTACTTATGAGATCCTTTAGAAGTAATAATAATAATAATCATAAAACAAAACAATGTCATATTTATAGTACAGTGCAAAAAGCTGTCGAAAGAAACCCTCTGTGTCACTTTAAAAAAGTAGAGCAATAGCTCCGTGGCATGGTAGAATCATGCCCTATCACTGTTCTGTGCAACTCGACTTTGTGATCCCTCCGTGCCACACCAATAAAATGGAGCATAACTTCCGTGGTACAGAGGCATGTTTTGGCTTTTAATTTTTCAATCAAGTGTAATCTTTCCACTTTTCTTTGCATTCCATGGTTTGCGGTTATTGATGCCAAAATAAGATCGATCTTTGTAAAAATCTCAACTTGAAAACACTAATCATATCTATTGGTTGATGAACACAATCTAAGCTCAATAAAATGAATATATACTCAATGTAGCTCACAAAATTGGCAAAGGTTGATAATTCAAAATTAAACGCATAAATATAGTCCAAAATTACCATCCCACACTTAAAACCTTATTCGTCCTCAGACAACTCTTCACTCTCATGTTCACCTCAGCATAAAAGGCTGCAATATCACTAACTGAAACAAGCTACTCAAGCTAGAACCACAACGACTAATATGAATATCAAGTTCTATCCCTAAGCAAGCCACTTTACCATTTCAACCACACGAATGGCCACTCAAAACCTCCAAGCCTCAAGAATTGACTCTATGAAATTATCAAACTCATGCATATTACTCAATAAAGAAATCATACAAGTCACCTATCCTTCATTAAACATGCACCCTTACCACAAGAGAGTCACCTATCATCACTCACCAATATGCAATTTAACATAAGAACGAGTTAAAACATAGTTACACTCACTTTGACAAAGAATTCTGATGCAACATATGATGAACCATAGGATTGGCCTTAGTGTAGTACTTCACTAATATAAGAATATCAAAGCTCAAGATCAAGTAGGACTATAAGGGTTGTAATGCAGGCTAAGGAAAGGGTAGAAATTATTTTGGGTAAAAATAGTGACTAGCTCTCCCAAATGCTTTAGTAGATCACACTTTTTCTTTAAGCTCAGTCTTCAACTACCTATTTTCCTCCTCATTTCTTTTCCACAACTCTCTTTTGTTTTGCCTCTTTCTTTAAGCTAGATTACACATCTTCTAGTAGAGGAGTTTTTGATTGTCTTTTCAAAACATTTAAAGCTCTTTTACTCTACTCCCTACCAACACCACACAATTTTTTCAACATGCCAATAGCTATTATCTTAAGGTTTCAATTTCACTTTTTTCTTTTTCTTCAATTCTCGCTTTCAACTAAGTGCTTAGGAGTTTTCATCAAATTACGGGCCATTGAAAGTAAAGGAATATGCTACATATTAGACTACCAAAGAACATGATAAAGGGCCAATGAGGATAACTAAGATCATGCATTATGGATAAATAAAGTAAGATATAACACATGGCTATCAAAGAAATGCCTATACGATTTTTCAAACTCAAAATTTTTTATTTCGTTTTGCACACACACCAGGCAAATTCTAGACACCAATATGCTAACATGGAATAAAACTAAACCACACACACACATGACACATATTCAAATCAAGACATATCCCTATAGATTCTTAATTAAGCAACAACAAGAATTCAAAATTAAGCTAAAATCATAAACGAGTCACGTAAATGAGCCAAAGTATTTTATAAAGAGTCATTCAACTCATTCCAACATGCCTTTAATTTAAACCGAACCTGTATCTTGTAGTCATATAGTCTAACAAGGTCACTTAATATCAAATTAGTGAACGAGTTATATTACCTACTCATTACCTATGACTAATTTCTCTTAAGACGGTCGTTATCCATCCTTCATTGAGAAAAGTACTTAAACTATGACTTGTCATGAGCATTTGTTTCTTAAGAAATAAAAAAAAATTTATCACTTTAAGAAGTTACCAATTAATTGTAATCAATTCAAAGGGACTATCCTCGGAAAAAGAACTAAAAACAAAAGGAGAGGAACCTAAAAGCAAAAAGTACACTCTTAATACTACTCAAACTGATAATGAAAGAAACTTAACTAAAGAACCATTCCAAAAATCACCATAAGTTTTACTTTTTACCTTTTATAAGCCGAATTCAAAACAAAGCAACTACTAAAACATCTTCAAACCAGAAATATTAAAAAATAACAACAAAACATAAGATAACAAAGAGAAATTCTCCCACCCCACTCTTAAAATGTAGCACTCTCCCCAGTGCTTGCAAAAATAACAAGTGCAAAAGTGAGGTACTTGAAAATCTCCCTGGTCAAGTCTCTATGTCAAAATTAGGGTTTTAGCCCTCATCACCCAAGTCTGGTTTAACCTTCTCCTCATAATTAAACTCAATTTTTGATTCCTATCATAATTTATCCTCGTTGATGACAAAATCATCATCTACAGGTTCCACAAAAACCATCTCAATCTTTAATAATATGCCCTGCCATAGTGACCCAATGGATATTTTAGCTTTACTCATCACATATCGTCTCTAGTCGTTGCCCTAGCTCTAATAGAAAGATGCAGCATCTTCAGTCCCAATATACATATCGTTATCTCATCAAGTCAAGCATGTCACTTAACTAGTGTAAGTACGGGACCATGAGAAACATCAAGTGCTCCAGTTTTGGTCACATCAATCGGACATCGCTCCAACTATGGTTTGTAATCTAATGCCTCTTCTTGAATCATGGGTTCTCAACAACTTAGTTAGCAACTCACCAAATCTATACCTACGATCCTAATGATTCTATTTCTTCTTTATAGCCAACTTGATTATAGCCCCACCATTTATCTCAAACTCATCTTACATAAGGGCATAAACCAAATAAATTCAATCCCGCCAGTCATATTTTTACCTTGGTATGAGGTAATGACCCACAATATTTAACCACACACAAGCTTCCCTATTTATATGGGCATATAGAAATATCAAATGATCACCATGGTCCTTATGGTGACTCCAAATCACTGTCAATTTCTCACTACTTAGCACATGTCGAATAACAACATATGATGGTGTAATGTTCAATTGACTTAGCTAAAGAGGGTCAGACTCTTGAGTACCCAAGTTAGTGTTCAGATTATGAGCTTCAAATTTTACTACTTGTCCCTAAGAAATTAGTCTTCTAAGGATCCCAATTCGCATAAAACTCTCTGATCAAGTGAAAGTTGCATTTTATCGGTTCCTCAAATACAAACTGCATACCCAATTGCCCAACCATCACATAATTTGTGAGAAGTCCCCTCTCAAGTTCTCTTTGTCAATAATCTCATCCGGGGCGTATTTGGAATTAGAATGCTAGCTATACCACTTTCTTCCTTCATCCAGAACCCACCTAGTCCCAAACCTCTATGTCCACTCTCTAGGAATTATTGGGGCCTTAGGGATTTGAGCACCATCTTAAACTTTTTTCCTTCCCTCTCTTGAGGATCTAACTTCTTTAACTTTTATTGGATGTTGACATGGAACCTGTCCAAAATAATAAAAAACAACCCCATTAATTTATGGATAACAAAGCTAGCCAATAGTAAATGTGCTGGGATATAGGGACCATCCCATACTTAGTTGCTAGTGTTGCACCTAAGCGCACACGCAAGTGTAGGTGGTCTCACCACATAATACAGTATCCTTTTACAAAGACGAATATCGATCCCTCAGAGACTTGTATCAACAACTATCTAATTCAAGTTCAACTATTGAGATTAAAGTGGTTCAATGAAACCAATAGAGTTTGATAATTATGAATCAAATGTAAAGTAACAGTGCATAAAAGTAAAGACATTAGACAATCAATGGATGAAAGAACAGGGTTAAGGCACTTCGAACAATCATACTATGCTATTGAACTTCATTTGTTAGATTTCTTATCTTGTTTGTTGATTTGAAGGTTTATCGCATGATCATGGTCTCTCAACCTCTAATCATCTACCTAACTTGAACATTACAACTACATCGCTAAATGGAAATATAATAATCCAATTAGATGTATGAAGCTATCATCCTATATGTAAACCAAGAAAGGATTCTAGGTATATTCATATCCTAGATGCTAATTCAAATTCCTTATTTTATAAAAGAATAAGAACCGTACTTTATTCATCCCTACATTCTATCTTCCTATTCACCCTCCCGAGATCACAAAATTGATAATATATATATTCCAAGGTTAGCTACTCCTTAAAATAGTTAAAGAAAGGATAAACAAACAATCAAATATGATAAGAAATCCAAAAAAACTCAATTCAAAGCGAAAGTAAACATGTTCTTGGCCTTAACCCCGGATAGGGGGTGTTAGCCACTAATAGACATAACCATAATCCAAATAATTGAATCAATGATATAATCCATTAAAAAGATAAAGTAAAGAAAAATAAACCCTAAAATAAGTGTGGAGAATCCCTTCCTTAATCCTCTGAGACGTCCAATGTATCCAAGGTATCAAACAAGGTGTACAACGAGTCCTATTTATAGTAAAAAACATTTGATCGTGTGTGAACTAATCAAGATGTCACATTGGTCCAGCCTATGGGGGGAGGTGTGCGTCACATGGCTTAGTCCACTGGAGAGAGCAGTGTGCCACGTTAGTTATTCTAAGGAGGAGAGGTTTGCGTCACATCCATATAGCGTTGCCTCACTAGAAATTGCCTTTGACGCCTCCACTTTGCCTTATGGATTCCTCTTCCACCATTGGTCTTGTGGTGTTATTTTTCTTCAATTTCCAGCTTGTTCAACATCTATATATCATCATAATCAACTCACAAAGTGTAATACCCCGTACTTTTCCTAGCTTAAAAAGTTTCCCAAGAATGTTAGAAGCTTTCTTTGAAAGATGAATCCACTTTTGTACAGGAATTATTTTCAATATTTTCACTTATTATCATGTGGGAAATCAAATAAGCTTTCCATCGATACCAAATTCACTTAAATCTGACATCCGGATGAAGAGTTAGAGCCTTTTTAGTGAGATAATGTATCACCTGAGCCTTCAGCACATTGCAGAGATCTCAAATGACAATTGTCAATTTCCAGTGTTGCTCCGTGATAGTGGCGCATCCCGCCAAACTTCCAGATCACAGACAAGGTGGCAATGTGATAGCTCCGCGTCGCACCACCGTGCAATTTCCCATTTGTCACTTTCCAGTGACTTGGCGCGATAGTGACACGTCGCGCCAAGGATGAAATTGAGAAATTTTTTCAAAAATTAAAAATGCATCCAGGGTTAAAAGGGTCAATTTCCCACCTCTATTTATACCTAATAACACGTGATTTAGTCATTCTTCACTCAAAATGTACTAGTTTCTCTCAAGTTTCTCTCAAGAACAAGCTAGAGTTTCTATTGAGGATTCAAATTCAAGAAGGTTTCACCGTCAATCCTCACGAAATCACAAACTAAGGTATGCATAGTGTTCATTCATGGACTCCTTTCATCCATGAAGCCCAAGAATCTCTTTTCAAATTTAACTGTATGGATTTTTGTATGAATTCCATATTGGGTTTGTGTTGCTCATGTTGATAATGACCAATTGAGTTTTAATCCATGTTTGGTGATAAATTTCATGTGGAATTGACTAGGAAACATGTAGATTCATGTAAACCTAGGATTAAAACCCTTGGATGATGAAATTAGATGTTGAATCATGATGTTTAATTGTTGTATAATGTTGTCTACATATATTATGCCTACCATGTGTTTGATTAAGTGCCTATATGAAGGAAAAGTGCCCAACTAGCATGATATTATGAAATCCCCATTTATGTACAAGTTTATGCATATCACATGTTTGATTAACTTGTTGTATAATGTTGTCTACATATATTATGCCTACTATGTGTTTGATTCAGACTACAGTATGTTCAGACAATTATCTCAGTTGTTTTGGTATTGTTATACCATATATTTCAGTTAAGTACTAGTATTGAACCTTATGGCCTTTCAGCTCATATTTCCGTATTTACGATATTATTACTATTATTCAGTGCTCAGTTTACAGATATCAATCATGGGTTAGCTTGTGGTCCTTTGGGGTCATGGGCACCATGTAGTATTCCGGGTACCAGATTCGAGGTGTTACAAACTTGGTATCAGAGCCTAAGGTTCAATAGTGTCCTAGGAAGTCTGAAAAGCCATATCTAGTAGAGTCTTGTACATACGTGTGTTGTGCACCACACTTATGTGCAGGAGGCTATGAGGTGTTTTAGGAATAGTTTACCTTTTTTCAGTATTCATGTCGTGCCAGTGAGCATAGGCTCAAAGTTTAACTCTCAATCATGAATCAGTCCGTGGATGCCCTGTGCATCACCCCAGTAGGGTGAGCATTCTTAGAGGACGTAGTGTCCCAAGGGGGAGATAACCCATTATTTTCTCAACATTCTCATGCCTTAAATAAAGTTTCTCTTTGAATAAAGAATTCAGTTTAGAGTAGAGGGTATTCATAAGTTGAACCTCAAAGCCCCAACCTCAGTTTTGGGACAAGTATTCAGAGGCTCAGTTCTGTTCATGATGTTCAGTTCGTATGTGACGTATCAAACCAGACTCACTCAGGTTTTCGTATTTCTGCTCATGCATGTTTTGTAAGACAATCTCGGATTTATTAGCATTTCCAATTAAGATAACAGTTCTCCTTAGTCTTACTTAGTTTTATGTTCAGTGTTCATCACAAACTTAGTACTGAGTACCCTTTCATATTCAGCCATGTATTCATATATCAGTTCAGGTATGTAATTATGCATTAGATATGTATTCTCACTGCGAGAAATTCAGTTCATTAGAATATTCAATCATGTACTCATAAGTCAATTATTAGTCATGCATCAGATATGCATGTTTAGTAAGTTATATTCGGCCATCAGTCATGTCATTCATGAAATCATGTTCCATCCAGTCATGTTTAATATGTACGTCAGTTTGTATTTTTTCCCTCTCACTCAGTATTATTCGAGGATGAATATTATCAATGGGGAGATATTGTAATACCCCATACTTTTCCTAGCTTGAAAAGTTTCCCAAGAATGTTAGAAGCTTTCTTTGAAAGATGAATCCATTTTTGTACCTAACAATTTAGCTGTGTGCCTAGAGCCATGTCATGTTTTCAAGATACTCTCAGTCAAGCTATGATCCATAGAACCCAATCAGTCATGTGACTCAGGAAAACCCAGAATTCTCAGTAATCTCAGTAATCTCAGTAGTTCAGTAATCTCAGTGATCTCAGTACTCAGTAATCTTAGTAACCTCAGTATTCCCAGTCAATCTCAGTAACTTCAGTACTCTTAGTCAGTCCTCAGAACTCAGTACATTCCGTCAGTCAAAGGATATCAGTAAATTCAGTTTAGCTCTACTAAACAATACCATTAGAATCAGCTCAATTCAGTTAATCAGTTCAGTTCAGTTAATCAGCTCAGTTCAGTTAATCAATTCAGTGTCTTTCAGATAAGAGTAGGATTCAGCACTGAGTGAGCCTAGGGATGGGGACTCACCCACTAGATAGGAATGAGATCCTTAGAAGCAATCCCTAAGTTCTAAAACTACGTACTGATACGCCCAAATTACACCTCTCTTACGAGAGAGTAAGCGGTCGCTGTTAAATATAGAACCCAACCAGGCTGGGTGTCGAATCCCACAGGGAATAATGTGTTACTAAGAATTGTAGTTGTTACTGGACTGTTAGTCAGAGGTTCCTGAATGGGGGGTTTTGGTTTAAATTTGTAATGATAGTTACAATATAACAATGAAGCAATATGTGTATTAATATTTGATCACAGAGAATGACAAGTTAGGGTTATGTCCACCTTGTAGCTTTTACTTCTCTATTAACTATGAGTAATAAGGATTTATACATGCATGCACTTATAGAGAGATGTGTTCTAATTCTAAATCCAAGTGTTTCTCAACCATCAAGGATTTATTCACCTTAGTTCTCTCGAATCCAAAGTGTACAACCAATCATACGAACTCTCCAAATAGTTAATCCTGCTAAGTCATTAACGTGTAAAATAGAGGTTGGAAACCCTATTTTCTTGTCACTACTCTCTTTTCCAAATAGTAACTTTTCTATCGAACAAGTTATTGCTATAATGGCACATTCCCTATGTTTGCAACCACGAGAATTCAATCATAATGAAGAGAGTAATGATATAAGTGGATTAACACATCATAAATTCAAAAACCCATAGCAATAGAGAGTATACTACAAGGTTTCCATAACCTAACAAATAAACTTAGCTACTCATGAATAAAACAGAAATCACAATAGAAATATTCATCATACCAAAAATTAGAACGATCTTGGTGGAGAAGATGAATAGCGAAAATAAGAGAGAAAAACATTTCTCTCTCTCTCTCCTCAAGCTAAGCTGCTTTCTCTTGTTTTCAAAATAATACAGAATGTGAATCCCCAATAAAAATTCAGCAACAAGTCTTTTAATAGCCTTCTATCTCATTATTTCCTTCTAAGTCCTTAACTTATTATAAATGGAAAATTTGCCCGGGAGAAAGTTCCCATGCATCACATTTGGTCCAGATTGTAGTTTCTAGGCGCCACATTTGGTCCAGGTTGCTACTCTCTCTTGTGTCATATGCTATCCGCATTCCATAGTCCCATAATGTCATCATCTACCTCATTAATACCTGAAATCATGCTAATCACATCGGTTAGCTCAATTACATAGAAGTAGAGTAAAAACATAATAAATTAGGCACTTTGTCCTCTAAACATAGCTAAAATATGGATAAATTATGGTGCTTAGGCGTATAAATACACCCAAGATCACGTACGAGCGTAGGTACGATATGTCACCCATTAGATAGGTCTGACATACTTAAGGATCACCCGTTAGCACATTTAAATGTATAGGACTGATCCTAGGGGTCACCCGCTGATTAGGACTGACTCCACAGTAGTTGTTTTTATCAGTGGCACGGTACTAACACCCTTCCAACTAGGGTTATTGGTTGGATCCCAGTTAGCTTAGTATGGGGCATGTCGGTTAGATGAATACATCCCACAGTTTCAGTTACAGAATCAGGACTGTCGCTCAATAGTATTGATTTAGAACTGTCAGATACAGTCAATCCTTATCATTATAAATAGACCCCAGGATCACCCACCAGACAGGACTGATCTCAACTATGGTCAATTAGTATCAGTATCATCAGATGTAGAGATCACCCGCTAGATAGGACTGATCTCAGATTCAGTTACTCAAATACAGTACGAAACTCATCTAGTTCCATCAAATTCAGGACTGTCAGATACTTTTACTCATGTTATCAGTTATATCAATTATCAAAACTCATGTTATCAGTATTCAGCTTCAGGACTGTCAGATACAATCAACCAGACCATTTCTTCATAATCAGAACTGTCAAACACAATGATCCATGTACTAGTAATATAGTATCAGTCCCTCAGTATTCAGTAATACAGTATCAGTTTCTCACTCATCAGTGACTCAGATGTCAATGTTAATAGACTCAGTAGTCAGAACTCAGTATTCAGTCCTATCATGATCTCTGTTACAGTTACGTATGCATGTATATATTCTTACGTTCATGTTAGTCAGTCAATTAGTATTGTTCATGCATATGAACCTATTGCATTCAGCCTACCTCACTTGCATACCAGTACATTCAAAGTTCTGATGCATTTGCGCTATGGTGTCTTATACCATAGGTTTAGAAGTACGAGCTCCAGAGAACTAGTAGCATCCCAGTTCCCCTATCAGAGTTAGAAGTGAGTCCTCATCCTTCGAGGACATGAGGATTACATTACTATCTCAGTTTTTAGTTTATTTCAGTAGTTGGAGTTAGTTGATGATAGTCCCATCAGCTCCTTATTCAGACAGTTTAGAGGCTTTCAGACTACAGTACGTTTAGATAATTATCTCAGTTGTTTTGGTATTGTTATACCATATTTTTCAGTTATGTACTAGTATTGAACCTTACGGACTTTAAGTTCATGTTTCTGCATTTACGATATTATTACTATTATTCAGTGCTCAAATTACAGATATCAGTCATGGGTTAGCTTATGGTCCTACGGGGTCATGGGCACCGTGCAGCATTCCGAGTACCAGATTTGGGGCATTACACAAAGCACCCTACATCATCACACACCATACATTAGATCTCAAAACGACAAACAATCCATAACAGTGAACTAAAAACTCGAGCTAAGCACTAGTCTCTTCCACTTTAATCTTTACTTCATTTTGACTCTTGGCTTAATTCACTTGCACCTTGAATACTATAAACAAGTTGTTCCACACATAATTACCCAATATAAACCATTAGGAACTCATTCAACACATTAGATTCCGTCGTGATAGACTAGAATGATACCTAACTCAAGCTAGTAAAACTTGTTTTCTCAGTTGAACTCTAAGAAATCAATTTAAATCTAAACTTGTTTGAAATCAAATTTAAACATTGTAATCATATACTTATACACTTAGATGCTAATTTATATCATCATTAACACATTAAGCACACAAGTTGACCTTAAAAAAAGTTTAAATAAGTTAGGATTACCACAGTAAGCGCATTAAACCACCTCAGATCAGCTAGCACAGTGTATTAGTTTTGAGGTAAGGGTACTCAAACTTCCCCTTCTCTCTAAGTATCAACACTAGTTCCAATTATAGAGAGGCAATCTCAACTAGTTTTTATCAATTCAAAGCTTATAGGGGTATAGACCAATTTTTTATACATCATATTATTATTAACTTGTTAAGTTCAAAGTTAATCATTCATGGGGAAGGCTACGACTGTAACTATTATGCTTTACTCAGACTTCAAACAATATCAAGAGATTTTACATCACAATTTTCCACAATTAAATCACAACCAGTATCAAAGACAAACCGAGTGACAAAACTATATTGTAAGGCAAACAATGGTTCTTTACAAACAATGCACTTAACAAGCATTTTTACCCCGAGGAGTCAAACCAGCTGCTTCAACACTTAATTTCTATTACAAAAATAGATGCCACAAGCCTTAAAAACATACATATATTAATATAGACATCGCTCAGCCTGGTATGACTCTAAGCACATCTAGAAATCGCTACGAACACCACTTTACGCACTATGATGCTTAATTCATTGTTACAACCATAGAAAGCACAATTTGAATAACACCATCACCAAATTTCATTAAAATACAGTAAATGTGGCCCCCATACATACAAGGCCTTTTCACGTACTACTAAAATGTACAAGATAGAAGAGAAAATTAGAAAACATACCTGTTATTGTTGTTGCGCTTTAGCAAGAAAGAAAGGAAAAGATTTAAAGAAGATTACCTGCCTAATATGTTAAGAATTAAAAGAAAAGTAAGGGAGTAGTGGATGAAATAAAAAAGGATTTGGGAATTTTTTGTTTTAAATAGTGGGTGGATTGGGTTTGACCCAAAATTTGAGTTGAAGTTTTGTCGCAATTTCCTTCTTTGTGCCGTGCTGATATCACGTGGCTTAACAGGTGTGACATGCCAATTTCGTGGGAGCCTATTATTTGGATAACTACATATCTTAGCAAACATAGATTCATAATTAATCTATTTAACCTAAGTTTCAATTAATTATAATTCATAGTTTCCTCTTACCTATTAATTAGTTCTAATTACAATTCATAGTCTCTCTCATGTATTTTCTCTATTTTTCTATTTTCTATTATTCTTTTTTTTTTTTTTCTGTTTTTCAGTTTTTTTCTTCATTTTTTGTTTTCCTCTTTTTTTGTTCTTTCTTTCTTTTGTTTTCTTTTTCATTTTTTCCTTTTCCTTTTTCTCCTTTTTTTCTTTTCTTTTGTATTTTTTCTCTATTTTCTATTACTCTCCTTCTTTTTCTGTATTTTTTCTCCTTTTTTTCTCCTTCTTTTTCTTTTTTTTTTCTCCTTTTTATTTTTTTGCTTCTTTTTATTTGTGCGAACTACCAAACACAAATACAAGTGCGAACTATAAAATACAAATATAAATGCAAACTATAACATACAAATACAGGTGCGAACTATAAGATGCAGATACAAATACGAACTATAACATACAAAATATGTGCAAACTATAAAATACAAATGCGAACTATAACATACAAATATAAGTATGAACTATCATTTATATTTTTTAATATTTAAAAGGAGCGATTGATTTTCTTTCCATGAATACTTATTTATATTTATTGATACGAGTTGTATTTATTGATACAAATAAATACAATTCAAACTTTTATACAAATACAATATATACAAATACTTATTACATTTGTATTTGTATAATCATTTGTTTCATTTATTTGTAATTGTATTTGTATCAACTGATATTTGTTTATTTACAAATATGAATGATAATTTTGATATACAAATACAAAACAGTACATTTGTATCAAATGATATATTACATATTTATATAGTATTTTAGAATCAAGAAAATATAATTAATACATTTACTTATTTGTATACAAATGATAAATTGTATATAGTCATGGCTAAATACAATATGCAATCGACTTACAAATATAAATACAAAATAATTCTTTAAAAATAAAAAGGTATCGATAGAAATAGAATATAAATACAAGTACAATTCAAATATAATCTAAATATAAAAACACAATAAAATCATACTATAAAATATAATTCAATATAATATGCAGTTAATTATAAAATACAAATACAAAACAGTTCTTTAAAATACAAGTGCGAATTATATAAAATATAAATGATGGTGCAAACTAACAAATACAAATACAAGTGCAAACTATAAAATACAAATGCGAACTATAAAATATAAATACAAGCGCGAACTTTAAAATACAAATACAAATACAGTTATATCAATGAATATAAAAATATAATGACGATGTGACTACAAATATGATAAATAATTGTGGTATTTACGTTATCATCCATGACTTGTGCTCGACTAGTCATATTTTTTTGAAAATATAAAAAATATAAAATAGAACAAAAAAATGATAAAGAAAATAAGCACAAAAAAGAAAACAAAAAAAAAACAAACAAGAAAAGAAGAAAGGGAAATAGAAGTTAGAGATTAAAGAGAGAAAAGAGAAAAAAAAAAATAAAGAAACGAAAAAAATAACAAAAGAAAAAAATAGAAAAAAGAAGAAAAGCAGACGAAAACACGAAAAAGAAAAATTATAAAGAATATAAAAAAATAATGTTAGTGTTTTTGGCGAGACTAAATATGTAGTATATTTATATTTTTTATGAATATCGACCACTGAGTAAAAGTGAATACAACGGCTGAAAATCGAATACATCGGCTATAAATGGTAATTATGTAAATGTGGCAATGGAAGGAGGGTTTTATAGCAAAGTGCCGCTATTTCTGAAAGATCCCCATTATTTTATGTGCTTGGATATTTATTCCCCCTTACACAACCATAAAATAGAGTTTAAACTCCATGGCACGTTAATTACATGGGAGCCCACTGTTTTGGGCATGAAATTTAACCCAAATAAATACCACTCCTCTGTGCCATGCTAATAAAATTCCATTCATCTGTCGTGGCATGTCGTTAATCTAAAGATGTATATTCTTGGTGCCTTGGGACGATTCTCACTCCCTTTTTCACATAACTTTAATTTTAACTCACCTTGGCATCTTGAACCACTTACGTGATATTAGTGAAATTACAATAAAATTACAATTGAAATTTATAAATGAAGAAAATAAAATTATCTTCTTCTTAGCTGAGTCACGGATATCTCGCTCTCTTTAAGGAGATTCAAGCCTACTGCAACAAATGTTTCACCGGTCCAACAGTAATCTTTTAGATTTGTTCGCTCCAAGATACAACAGACTTCTCACAAAGAACAACTCAATAATTCTGGACAAGAGTCGAGTTCAAAGCTCCACAAAAAGAACACCTCACTTCAACTAATAAACTATCTTTTTTACTAACTTTTGTGAACTCAATATTCTTGTACATGCAAAATAATGCAAGACTACTTATATTTATAGGTGTGAAAATCTTTCATGCAATAAGAAGAAAGTGGGTAATAAAGCAGATCAATAAATGCAGAAATAATACCTTGAAAGTTACATGAGTTACAAGACATAATGAGAAAGATAATGGACAAATAAAGACTTAGAGATTACAGAAATGTAAGAAAAATAGTGGCCCAATTCAGCCACTACTTTTCAAGGGTCAAAAACAATCAAGTAACATTAAAATGCACGTTCTATTCTGTCACTTAATAGTGTCATTAACTCAAAATAATGTAATTGACATTATATACCACAATGAATAGCAGCAGCAACAGAAAAACTTACGACGACATTGTCCACTATCTTAATTTATTAAAAAAATTTAAAAATTAATACTAAAATGCTATAATCCATCAATCCCCCACTCATTTTAATATTAACAAGAGAGTCCACTAGTTGAAGGAAGACTATCATGCATAATGAAGGTATGATTGAGATTGAACCTCCACTTAGTAAAATAGTAATTTTTACTCCAGAGTCGTAGTGGTATCAAACTTTAACTATGACTGCTCAACAGAAATAAAAAAGTTACTGCTTACACATAATAGTCAAAGTGTTGACATGAGCTTTATAGACAACACATTACATCCTTGTGCTATCCCGATTTCATGAGTGTCTTTGAGAATGGGCCTAATTTTCATAGAAAGTGGCCTACGTCCACACTGGCGTACATGAAATCTGTTGAGAGTGCTCCTTTGATTTTAGCACCCCACTCATATGAGCTACAAATTTTTATTAAGAGTGTTTTAAAATCAACCTCACAATCATTACATGAAAATACACTCACACCATAGGAAGGGATAAAGAGTAGTGCATTTTTCACAAGTCATCATGTGAATCATTTTTTTCATTGAACCTGGTTATAGGATATCTAGTCCCCAGGTTGGGTTTCCTCACATATGACTCAATATTCAATAGGCTTCAATCCCATTCCCCTTGATGTTCTCCAGACCTTTTCTCTTGCTAAGACCTTAGTCAATGGATCTGCAAGATTATCATAAAATTGGACATAATCAATATTAGTGGTATCATTTGTCAAATATGATCTCATATTACTGTGTTTTCTCCTTATAGATCTAGATTTACCGTTATAATAACAATTTTAGTGCTATCACAATTAATTAAAATAGGAGGAATTGATTTTTAAAATAAGGTATTTGAAATAACAAATCTCTCAACCAATTTGCTTCATCACTAGCTGAAGCTAAAATAATAAGTTCAACCTCCATGGTAGAGTTAGCACTAATAGTTTGCTTTTTAGATTTCCAACAAATAGTACCACCACCCAAAGTAAATACATAACTAGTAGTAGATAATGAATCACTTGATAAAGTATTTCAATCTGCATCACAAAAGTCTTCAAGTACAGCAGGGTATTTTTTATAGAATAAACCACAAGTTTTCGTTTTAATTAAATATCTCATTACTCTCGTTATATCATGCCAATGTTCATTATCTGACTTGCTAGTAAAGCTGCTAAGTACTCTTACTGCATATGCAATATCAGGCCTAGTGCAATCAGTCACATATCTCAAACTTCCAATTATCCTCGCATATTCCTTTTGATTTATAACATTATTTTCACTTTCAATAGGAAATAAGTGAACAATAGAATCAAATAGAGTTACAACATGCTTGCAATCAAGAAAATTATTATTTTTCAAGATTCTCTCAACAAAATGTGACTGGTCAAGAAAAATTTCATCACATGTTCTAGTAATTTTTATTCCTAGAATAAAATTTGCCTCACCATGTTCTTTCATATCAAAATGGCTTCTAAGAATATTTTTAGTTTCTCTGATAACATTCATATCAGAGCCAAAGATCAATAAAGCATTAACATATAGGCAAATAATAACATGCGAATTATTCAAAGACTTACGAAATACACACTTATCACACTTATTTGTTTTAATGCCATTATAAATCATGCAGGAATCAAACTTTTTATGCCATTGCTTTGGTGCCTATTTCAAGCCATATAGGGATTTAGTAAATTTACACACTTTGCTTTCTTGGCTAGCTTCAACAAAACACTCGAGTTATTTCATGTAAATCTGCTCATTTAGGTCTCCATTTTAAAAAGTAATTTTTACATCCATTTGATGAAGTTGTAAATCAAAAATTACCGCAATAGCAACTAAAAGTCTAATGGATATAATTCTAGTTATTAGAGAAAAAGTATAAAAAATCCTAGGACTTCTAGTTTTTTAAAAGCTTTAGCCTCTAGTCTAACTTTGTATTTATCAATAGATCCATCCAATTTTAACTTTTTACATAAGATCCATTAACATTCAATTGTTTTACAACTTGGTAGTAAATCAACTAGCTTCCAAGTTTTATTGAAAATTAGTGATTCCATTTCATCATTTACAACCTCTTTTCAAAAAATAGCATCATGTGAAGACAAAACTTCTCTTTTTTGCGCTATATTGATTTCACAATATAGGTTCGGATGCTCAGATCCCTGATTGCCCTTAGTCAACTTAGTACCCTCAGTAGCAGTTATGGCAAGTCCTCATCTACCCGAGGACAAGTATTTACAATTATTATCCATATTTCTTCATTTATAGTTAGGGTTATTTTATCCCTTTTCGGGTTTCATTTAAAAAGAAAATAATTTTGACCTCTTTAAAATGATTTCAAGTGATTCAAGAAAATTTCGAAATAATTTTAAGAAATTCACAGAGTCGCCACTTGAATTTTTTAGAAAAATCTAGAAAAAAATTAAAAGAGCTTCAAAGTTTGAAAAACAGAAATAAACCTTTAAAACTAGAGAAAATGGGTAAGGGTTCAATTAATGCCCTAAGAAGGTTTTTAAGGCACTTAGGAGCGTCCGTTTGAAAAATGGTTTACCAAATATTTTTGACCAACTTAAAAATGACTAACTTTGCAAAAGGTTGATTTTATAAAAATACTAAAATCATTTATTTACGTATTTAAATAGCATTTATTCATTCAAATGAGGAATATTCTACTTAAATTAAACTAAATTGCACATTCCAATTTAAGAGGAAAATGAATTTTCTTTTGTAAAAGAAGAAGATTATAGAATTATCTTCTTATTATTAAATATTATCATTGTAGAAAATATCTTTAAAAAAAATATTAAGAAAGTATCAAATTAAAAGTGCTTTGCTAACTTTTTGAAAAGTTAATTTTCAAAATAGATTAGTTTCTTAGGTTTGGAGAAAATTACTTTAATCTAAATGAACTATTAGTTACATGAACAAAAAAAATGTCATTTTGAAATAAAATACTTAATCTTTAAAAGACTTATTTTAAGGAGAAAATCGAAGGAACCAATTTAATACGTTTTAGACAATACAAATTAGGTGGAAAAAAAATTAAAATTATGAATTAAGTACATGAAAACTAAGATAAAATAAAATGACAACACCTTAAAAAATTTATGTAGATTAATTGATTAAAATGTTAGTTAATACAAATAAACAAAGATCAATTGTAAGCTACTAAAAATTAGTACAAGAATTGAAGTTGGGCTTTTAATTGGCCCATCAATAAAGTTGCCCAACTTTTGCGCTTTGAATTATGGGCTTTTGGTCCATTTTTCTGCATGTATATCAGTTGTATATCACATCACTTTCCTTTGCATTTTTTGGTATACCATCATGTATGCACTGTATACCAATGTAGAATCAGCATGTTTGGTACCATTTTTTCATGTACATGTATGATAGTATAAAGTTGCAGCTATTCCAGTGTATATATATTGTATACGAATGTATACCATCCCCTGGGCAAATTTTAATGGAGATTTTTGACTCGAATAAGGATGGTTTTAGTCCCAAGGAAATGCAGAGGTGATAGAGTCTAGTTGGACTCGCTAAGAATCATGTGAATCACATAAACAAGAAAGGAAAAAAATTAGTAGCTATTCAAACATTCTTAACACATGACTCAGAAAAGAGAATAATACATATAACTATTTACTCAATGCTGTGATAAAGAAGAGGAAAATATCATTTTTGAAACAAATGAATTAGACAAATGCTTGCACTCATGAAGATAACACCTAATATATTAACTTAAGTTATTACAAAGAAGGAAAGAAATCACAACACAAGGCGATCATGGATTTCGTCTAAATGAAGGAAAAACATACTATTAAAAGGTTGCCAAAATGATTTTACTGAGTAATTCATATGATATTCTAAATCAACCATCTGAAATAGTTTTACTAGTTAAAGTTTGAAGAAACAAGTACAGGTGAAAATTAAAATATTAAATCCAAGACTCCCATGAGAGAAAACATCAATAACTTAAAGCCATACCATAATTCATATACCATGCAAAATCTACAACTCATGCATATAGTAACCTACAGATTCTAAACATAATTATCCAACCTACAAGGCATGAGAAGCAACATGGGCAACGGAGTGACTCATTATTAATGTCCAATGAAAGAAAAAAAATGTTGAGACATGAATCTTAGAATTTGCCGACCTTAACAACCTTGAATTCTTAAAATAAAAATAGCATCCCGGTAAATCAATCGTTGTTCATAAAAAATTACGGGCAAGATTGATTCATGTTAAACCTTCATCAAACAACTAAATTTGATGCTATAACTTTCAAATAAAAGGATCAAAATTTGAGATTCAGCATGTATGATCGTACATGACTACACAACATCAAAACCAAAGACAAACTATTAGGATGAGGACAGGTTGTCATAAAGTACTATTTTGATCTAAAGTTCTGATTTATAAGGATTAAAAGAAATCTCGGAAACTTTGCCTGCATAAAACCTTAAATGAACCTCACTCGATATCAAGAATGAGGAAAAAATATTAAGAATGTTTAGTCCAACACAGTCGACCACCGCATAAATCACCAACTTAAACTACTATTCGCAGTTAAGTAATTGAATCGTTGGATACCCAGTTCAATATTTTATCAACTCCAAGAAAAGAACACAAGCAAACATATCCTAAATCATTCTTTTTACGAAAGAGTTTGAATCTTAATTCCAAATTTTTACAGACTAGTCAAGAATACCACATATAATTTCAAACAAGACCAAACATATAGAGGAAATATCATATCAATGAAACACGTAACAACAGTAATGTTTACATTTTTTTCTCTTACACTCAAACACAGAAAAATGAACAAATTCAAAAAAGACAAACTGTTCACCATTTTTTAGAGTAACGAACTTAGGAAAATGAGACTTGACAATGGACTTCCACCACCAGAGTTTAGATTTTGACTCTTCAAATTTTAATTTTCATCAGAATCGAGATTTTGAGTTTGTTGCTACTGGAATTTTTTATTACGTAGGATTAGAAATTAGAAGCATGCACCTCCCTAATCCTCAAATTTTTTCCCAAAAAATTTCTTCTTTTGGGAAAGTGAAGGTTTGGGCTATTTATAGATGAAATTCAAATTTGAAGTGAGAATTTTTCAAAAATATGTGGATGGGGTTTTAATTCAAATTCACCAAGAATCTCCTCCATATCTTGAATTAATGATGAATTTAAAGTAATTTTCCATTGTATCACCATTTGGGGTCTGTTTTCCTACCATTGATGGTTTTAACGAGATAAAAGAGCTAAAAATGGATGGTGACACGACTAGGGTTTTTTGGGGGTTGATGTCGTCGCGTTGTTTTAATGTCATGGTCGTCGTTTTGTTGTTATACTCTATTGATACAGCTGTTGTTGTCATTGAACGTCGTTTGTTGTTATTGTTGTTGATATTATCACTGTTATGGTTGATTGTATGTTATTTTTTGTGTTTTTGTATGGTGGTATTAAGGGGAAAGGATTGAGGGTTTGGGTCGGGTCGACTATTAGTCGTTGTTGGGCTGCTTGTTATTTAATGGGAAGAGGGTTATTGGGTTAGTGTTGTGGCTAATATTGTTGGACAAAAGGAGGGTTCTTGGTATTATTTTAAAAAATAATCCTAATTTATTTAGGATTTAGCTATCTTCTTCTAATTTGGATCAAATTGAGAATAAATGGGCCAATTGATTTGCAATTGTGGCTAATTTAATTTCAATAAGTTGGATAAATTAAATTGTAATTCAACACAAATTAATATCCAATTTAATTTCAAGTGTCTAGGTTTGATAAAAATCAAACACATATTTTACAAATAAATTATTTTTGACAACAAATTACATTTGAATTAAGATTTTAATTAGTTGAATTAGTTTTCAAGATAACTATTGATTAAAATATGATATTCTATAAAATAATTATTTAAGTAATAAAATTATATGATTTCGTATATGCGAATACAAAATATATAATCGTTACTTTAAAATTACAAAATTAACTAGATAAATACTTTTGAAAATTTTTTATTTGGATAAAATACATGTTGTAATTTTATTTAAAATAGAAGAAACTCAGAGTTAAACTTAGTTGTGGGGGACAAAAAATTAGGAGTCAATAGGAGGCTTGTCCCATCAACTCCTTATGTCTTAGACTTTCTAACTAGATGTTTAGATATTCAGATATTTGGTCACATTTTCAGTTTTTCTTTTTATCAATTGTTTAGGCATGATGATATTCATTCAGTATTACATTATAACCGATGTTTATCAGTTTATCTTCCGCACATGCTTTTTTATTACTATTTTATTCTAGTGCTTATAGCAGGTACCAGATCATGGGTTATCTTGGGGTCACTTGTGGCCTTAAGCATCGTGTTGAGACTAGGGGGTATCCTCGAGTCATGAAACTTTCTTAATCATTTTTTTCTCAAAAGCTGAGGGAAGCTAAAGCTGAAGAGTTTGTGAATCTGAAGCAGGGCAAGATGAGTGTGAAAGAGTATGCCTTGAAATTTCAGCATCCGTCTTATTATGATCCAGATTTTATTACTAACTAGCAATCTAAAATTAAGAAGTTTACTTCTGGGTTGTCTCGTGACTTGGTATTGGAATATAAGGATACAATGTTAAATAATGACATGTATATTTCCAAGCTTGTTGTTTATTTGCTGCAGGTAAATAATAAGAAGAAAAGATAGGTAGAGATTAGAGAGAGTCAGAATAAGAAGTTCAAGTATTCAGTGCAGGGTACAAATCAGTAGAATAATGGAAGAGATGGTAGGCAATGGACCAAGAAGAAAACTTGGGGGGATTCTAGTTCTTATTCTTCAGCTAGTTCTCTTTATCCTAAGACATTTAATGATCATCTTTCTTAGGCCAGTAGTGGTTCTAAGGTATAATTTGCCCAGTCTCAAGCTAGTGGAGCTCAGTCATCCCCACCTTATCCTCCTTGTAGATTTTATGGAAAACTTTATCGTGGTTATTGTGATAAGGGGAGGAACTTGTGTTTCAATTATGGTCAGTCTGGACACATGCAGAGGAATTGTCCTGCGGCTAAGGTATCCACCAGAGCTAATAAGGTTCTGGTTGCCACTTCTTCAGCTCCTATACCCAAAGACGCCACTTCGGGCACCAATATTGGCAGAAATTATCTCGACGCTCTTACCACCCACCAGGAATCTGAGGCATCTCCTAATGTTGTCATTGGTATTTACAACTCTTCTCACATTATGTGTATTATTTGCTTGATCTGGGTTATACCCCATCCTATGTAACCCCTTATGTAGCTGTGCATTTTGGTTTTGGTCCCAAAAATACTTCTGACCCCTTCTCTGTGTCTACTCCGATGGGTGATTCTATAGTTGCTAAAAAAATCTATAGGGGTTGTGTGGTGTCCATTTTTCATAGGGAGACATTAGTGGGTTTGATAGAGAAGGATATAATGGATTTTGATGTTATTTTAAAGATGGATTGGCTTTATTCGTGCTATGCTTCTCTGGATTATAGGACTCAAAAGGTCAGTTTCCAATTACCTAATAAATCGATAATTAAATGAGAGAGAAGTTCCTTAGTTCTTAAAAAAAGGTTTATTTCTTATTTTATAGTTCAAAAGTTGATTTCCAAATGGTGTTTGTATCATCTTATTCGGGTTAAGGATTCTAGTTTTGTGGTTTCCTCCTTGCAATCTATCCTCGTGGTTAGTGAGTTTCCTGAAGTATTTTTTGATAATCTTCATGGAATTTCTCCTAATAGGGAAATAAATATTGGGATTGATCTTCTAGCAGATACCCGTCCTATTTTTATTCCTCCTTATAAAATGGCTCCAACTGAATTAAAGGAGCTGAGAAAGCAGTTAAAGGATCTCCTTGATAAGGGTTTCATCCATCCTAGTATTTTCTCGTGGGGTACTCTTGGGATTTTTGTGAATAAGAAAGATGGGTCTCTTCGAATATGTATAGATTATCGATAGTTGAATAAAGTCACAGTGACGAATAAGTATCCTCTTCTAAGGATTGATGATCTCTTCGATCAGCTTTAGGGTGCTAGATGCTTCTCTAAAATTAATCTTCATTTGGGGTATCATCAATTGAAAATTATGGAGGTTGATATTCCCAAGACTACTTTCCGTACCTAATATGGTCATTATGAGTTTTTGGTTATGTTATTTGAGTTAACTAATACTCCGACTACCTTTATAGATCTTATAAACTGGGTACTTAGGTAGTTTTTGGATCTATTTTTGATAGTCTTCATTGATGATATATCGATGTATTCTAAGAGTAAGGAGGATCATGCCAATCCCCTCCAAATTGTATTGCAAACTCTTCAGAATCAGAGGTTGTAGTCTAAATTTTCTAAGTGTGAGTTTTGGCTAAATGCTATGAATTTTCTTGGGCATGTGGTGTCTAGTGCGGGGATCAAGGTGGATCCACAAAATGTAGAAGCGGTTAAGAGATGGACTAGACATATGATTCTAATCGACATTCGAAGCCTTTTAGGCTTTGATTGGTATTGTAGGAGGTTTGTGGAGAGCTTCTCTTCTATTGATGCTTTATTGAAAAAGTTGACTCAGAAGAAGGTCAAGTTCTTGTTGTCTGATGCTTGTGAGGGTAGTTTTGAGAAGTTAAAGGATAATTTGACTTTCACACCAGTTTTGACCCTACTCGAGGGTACTGATAGTTTTGTTGTATTTTATGATGGATCCTGTATGGTACTGGGTTTTGTCTTGATGCAACATGGTAAGGTTTTGGCTTATGCTTCTAGGCAGCTTAAGGTTTATGAGAGAAACTATCTAACTCATGACCTGTAGTTAGTAGCTGTGGTCTTCACTTTTAAGATTTGGCATCATTATTTGTATGGGGTTCATGTGGATATTTATTCAGACCATAAGTGATTGTAGTACATGTTCACTCAAAAGGAATTAAATTTCAGGCAGAGATGATGGCTCGAGTTACTCAAACTATGTCATGAGTTTGCACTATCATCCAGGTAAAGCTAATATGGTTGTTGATGCTCTTGTCAGGTTGTCTATGGGAATATTTTTCATGTTAATAAGGAGAAGAGAGGGTTGGTGAAGGATATTCATCGGTTGGCTAATTTAGGACTTCATCTGTTTGGCTCTAAGGATGGGGGAGTGATTGTTTAAGAGGTGGTTAAATCATCTCTTTGTGGTGAGGTGAAGGAGAAATAATTTTTTGATCCCATATTACATAAATTAAGGATGTTGTGGGTCATCAAAAGGTAATGGATTTTGAGGTTGGGGGAGATAATATTCTAAGATATAAAGGAAGATTATATGTTCTTGATTCTGATGGGCTTCAAGAAAGAATCCTATTAAGGCTCATGAATCTAGATATACAGTTCATCTGGGTTTGACTAATATGTATCATGAACTGAAGGAGATCTATTAGTAGGATAATATAAAGAGATATGGTAAATTTTATGGCTAAGTGTATGGTATGTCAGGAAGTTAAGGTAGAACGCTTGTGGCCTGATGGCATGTCTCAAGAGATAGAGTTACCTATATGGAAGTGGGAGATAATCAACATAGATTTCATTATGGGTCTTCCGTGGTCTTAGAATCAGTATGATTCCATTTGGGTCATTGTGAATAGGATGACTAACTCTTCTCACTTCTTTCCCATGAGGAATAACTACTCTAGAGAGGACTATGCCAAGTTGTTTATTCAGGAGATTGTCAAGTTACATAGAGTGCTTGTGTACATAATTTTAGATCGAGGTACACAGTTTACTTCTTACTTTTGGAATTTGTTTTAGAAAGGTCTGGTGACTAAGGTGAACCTTAGCACTGCTTTTTACCCTCAAATGGTTGGACAAGTGAAATAGACTATTCAGATATTGAAGGATATAATAAGGGCCCGTTTGATTGATTTTTAAGGGAAATTGGGTTGATCACTTGCCTCTCCTTGAATTTATATACAATATTAGTTATTATTTGAGTATTTAGTTGGCTCCTTTTGAGGCTGTTTATGGTAGGAGGTGTAGGTCTGCTATTGGATAGTTTGAGGTTGGTGAGACGAGGTTGTTTGGTACTGACTTGGTTCACTAAGCCATGGAGAAGGTGAAGGTGATTAGAGAAAAGCTTAAGACTTCTCAAAGTCTCCAAAAGTATTATATGGATGTGGGGCGAAAAGAGTTGGAGTTTGAGGTTAGTAATTGGGTGTTCTTAAAAGTTTCTTCTATGAAAGGAGTGTTGAGGTTTGGGAAGAAAGGGAAGCTCAGTCTCTGTTATATTAGTCCATATCAGATTATAAGGAGAGTTGGGAATTTTGCTTTTGAGTTGGAGTTTCTCACGAGTTTAGCTTCTATTCATCTCGTTTTCTATGTGTCTATGCTGAAAAAATACGTGGGTGATCCTTTTTTTGATTTTTCCTATGGAGGATGTTGGTATTTTAGATTACTTGTCCTATGAGGAAGTCCCGGTGAAGATTTTGGATAGGCAAGTTTGTAGCTTGAGAACTAAGGATATGGCTTTGGTAAAGGTGCTCTGGAGAAATCAAAAGGTGGAAGAAGCTACATAGGAAGCTGAAGAAGATATGAGGGCTAAATATCCATTTTTGTTCCTCAGGTTGGGTGAAGATGCTTAAGGTATGCATTAGTTAATTCTAACCTCATTTCTAATTTATTCTTAGTTCTGGTTCCATTCATTCTTATTTTTGTGCGAAACGGTTGTCCTAACTTCTCATTCAGGGATGAATGATCTGAGGGGAGGGGGTGGGGGCGGGGGTTAATGTAATACCCCAGGTTTTGGACTCTGTAATTTTACTGAATAATTGAACACTGCCCTGGAAATGACTCAAGTAAGACTTGTTATCACTCATCACGAGTCGTATGGTGCCACTTTTTTCCTAACTAGTAAGATTGACTAGGGCTTCTGCCTTGACCATGACTTAGCCCTCATGAGTCTAAGGTTTGGTCATGAGTCGCAAAGCATGACTCATGACCAAAATAATGTGATTGCCCTAAGATGCTGCCTAGACTACGAGTTAGGTCAATGACTCATGACCAGTCACCATGAGTCGTTACCCGATCCTTAACGACTAGGAGCTATTTTCCTGCATGTTTAAATTAAGGGTAATTTGGTCTTTTCCCATTCTTTGCACTTTACACACGACTTAAAACACCCCAAGGGGTCCCTTTTCATTACTTACCAAATCATAAAGATTATTCTCTCCTCTCAAACTCCTAAAGTCAAGAGAAAGCTAGGGTTTAAAAGGATTAATCATCTAGAATTCAATTGGTAGTTTTCTCTCCAAACTTCTTAGTGTTTTAGGCATGTTTCTCTTTCCTAACCTGATTTTACATGAGATCATATGTTTAATTATTATCCGTGTGGAGTGAATTGTTGGGTTTTGAAATTGGGTTGAGGGATGAATAATTATTACTTGGATTGTTTTTCCTATTGTTTTTAACTTTTCATTCATACTTTATCTTATGGGTTTTAACTAAATAAGTGCATAGGTATTGGAATTGGACTTAGGAACATGGGTTTCCCTAAATTTAAAGATTTTGGTATGGAATTTACATGAACCTTAACACAGTTTGTGAAATTGATTTTGAAACATGGATATGTGCACAATTTAACTCACCCTTTGAACCTTACATTGAATAAAAGGTTAATGGAACATAAAAATAGTTTTTGAGGGGCCTTGGTGGGCATGGTTTGGATTTAATTGGAACTTGGGAGTGGTTTGATTGAATTGGAATGACATAACTGGACTTAGCTTGCAAGCATAATTGGTATAACGATACCAACGGTATATGACTTAACAAAAGACTCCTTGGTTTATGGTTGGGATTATTTGCTAAATGGTTTTAATTTGGGCTTAAAGGGAATTGTAAAGCTCGCTGTGAAGGTGGAGGTCCTGAGAAGGGGGGGGGGACCAATGCGGGAAACCACATTTGCTGACATAGGGTTTTTATGACTATGTGCATAATTCCCTATATATATATATATATATATATATATATATATATATATATATATATATATATATATAGAATGGCTAGAGCCTTAGTGTCTCTGGACCTTCCTCGAATTTTCCTAGTTCGTGTGGCTAACACGTGCTAGGACCCTTTCAGCAAGGGGAGATAAACCCATATAGCCCGTAGGTGCCCATAGGATGGATAGAGCTACACAGTCCAGGTTAATGATTCTTAAAAATCTAATGTTTATAACCTTGTATCCTACCCCAACATTATATATATATATGTATATGCTTGCAAGCTAAGTCCAGTTATATGTTTAGATATGTTTTGATTGGTTTTGGACATAGAATTATTTTATCCCTTCCTCGAGTTACATGTCAGTGCTTATCCCATTGACCGTCCCTGGATGCTACATCATTTCATGATGTAGGGTCTTAGGGTTCTTTTTTTACTCGTGTGTAGTCTTTGGTGAGCGGATATCAGTTGAGTTGTTGTGAAGTGGTGAGCCTCCATCATTTGGAAAGCTTTACCATTTCATTCTTTTTTTTTCAGTTTTTGGGAATTGAAGAGTTCCATTGTCATGGTCGCGGGCAAGTACTGACCTAATTTAGTATTCTGATTTTAGATATTTTGTGGACAAAGTGTGGGTTGGTTATTTGTTTTGAATTCTAAGAACCTTCCTATTGGTTTTTATATCATTCTTATTGTTTGTTTTTTCTTCCACTATTATTTATTGTGCTCAGGTGGTTAGGCTGGGGGAGGGGGGGTCTCCGACCCACGGTGGGCTTTAGATACCCGTCACAGCTAGGCCCTGGTTTGGGTAATGATTCAAGCCCATCATGGGCCAGAGATCACACCCTTTGCTTAACCTTTAGAGCACATAAATGTAAACAACAGAAGCCAATCAATTAGTAATAAGAAGGATAGATAGTCAAATGAGATTTCTAAGAATCAAAACAAACAACTAACTCAATATTATCCACAACAAGCCTCTAAACTAGAAATACAAACCAAATTGTGCATACCCTCTACTATGAACAAAAAGAATCCATATATTAAATATGAGACAATAATGAAATAATAAAATGACCGGGCCTTCTAAAAGATGGAGGCTCACCACTTCGCAGCAGAGCAATAGACGTACCACACCACTTAATGATACACAGGGATAACAGAAATGTCCTCTGAACATACATCATGAAACGATACAGCTTTTGGGGGCAGTCAGTGGGGTGAGAACTGCCATGCAACTCGGGGGAAGAGGATAAAATAATGCCATTTCCAAAGATAAGTCAAAACCACATGCAAAATATTTATATATACATATATATGATGCCAGGAAAAGAGAAAGGGTCATGAACATTAGAGTTTAAACCATTATCCGGAACTGTGTAGCTTCCTTCATATTAAAGGCACCCACGGGCTATATGGGTCCAACTCCACCTGCTGGAAGGGTCCCAGTGCATGTTAGCCGCATGAACCAAGGAAAGGCTAAAGACACCAAGGCAATAGCCATCCAAAATATAGTGTGTATCGTGACACTCGGTCATATAGACCCCCATGCCGACAAACATGATTTTCTGTGTTGGTCCCCCCGGGATTACACCTTCATTGTGGGCTACATAATTTCTTTTAAGCCTAAATTATAATAGTTTACACATAAACCCAACCATTAACCAATGAGTCTTTATTAAGGCATTTTCTGAATTGGTATCGACATACCAGCATGCTTGCAAGCTAATTCCATTTTGCCAAACCAGTCCATATAACCATTAGACTCCCAAGTTCCATTTAAAATCCTAAACTATGGACACCAAGGGCCATCCAAACCATTTTACTATCTATTATCATTTAATGTAATGCAATGTTACAAAGGTAAGTTAAATGATATAAATTACATGTTCAAAACCAAGATTTTTAAAGTGAGCTGAAGTTAATGCTATTACCAAGCCAAAAATCCATCAATTTAGGAAAACCCATGTCACCCATTCCAACCATTGCCACAATGCACCAATTTAGTCCCCAAAACCATAAATTAAAGCTGAATAATCCTTTTAAAACATGGGGAAAGCCATTCAAGCAATAACAATCAAAACTCTCAACCCAATTTCAAACTCATCAATTAAAACATATGAATATTGATTAAATAAGTACCACAATGTAAAATTCAAGCTAAGAAAAGAGAAACATGCCTAAAATATAGAAGAATTTGAAGAGAAATTGGAGTTTGGAGCTTGACTGATGAATTTTTTGTAAAACCCTTGAGCTTGCTTGGGTTGGGAGTTAAAGAAGAAAAGAATGGTGTTTTGTTTTTGAAAACTAAAGAAAACAGGCCACTTTGATGTTATAAAGTAGTTTAAGGGGTAAAGGACCAAAATCCCCTCACCCCAAGTGAAATGAAAAAAATTGAACGAAAAATCCTCCGTGCCACACCCTTATAGGGAGGCTAAGCGGAGTGTCACGCCACTACCCTGGAGGCTTACTGCCTTGGGTTCCCATAATGGCCTTGAACCCCTTCCATAAATTCCAAAACTTTTCTAAAATACCCTTTTAACATCCCTAATCATAATTCAAGTAAAAAATTGACATTACGCACGCGGGAGGGTAAAAAATAAATTGGTTAAAATTTGTATGGGGTCTCACAAACAAAATCACCATGGAGGATAAACCACAAGTTGAAGGGACAAGCCATCAACTCCGTATCTACTGGAGGGTATAATGCACCAAGGCATGCCCAAGAGCTCACAAAGGCTGTAAGCAGTACTAGTGATAACCAAAACTCTGGCAACTTAGAGAAATACAACCTTATCTAAAAACTAGTCAATCCAATGTCCTATCTACAACAACAAATACCCATAGGCACATATCACCAAGGAGAAGCAAGGTCTCATTACGTCAAACAAATGCTAAAAAGAGATATTTTTGAATCCACCCATGTATAACAACATTACCGCAATTAAACCATGAATTACATCGCAAAAGAATAGAGTACCAATCTCAACATCAATGCAAAGCCGAGGACCACTACCAAAAAGAGAACCAAGCAAATCAAGATAAGGAATTCCTAATTGGCCAATCTTAAGAAGCGGCTATGGAAAAGGATCATCCATTTCTACCACTCTTAACTCAACTAGACCAAGAACCACACCATAGAGAGAGTGGAGTGTCCAACTCCACAATAATACCAAGATCACTCTATCACCAGGAGGTGAACATAACAAACTAGAAAGGCAAACCTAAGACCTTTCAACATCAACATCAAGACCACTACTAGGTGATGAACTAGCCACATCAGAAGAATGAATCCCAAACTAGTCAACCTTTAAAATGGGCTATAGAAAAGGATAGAAAATGCTAAAATCTCAGGAACCTAGAGGGTAATCCCTAGAATCTTAACTCAAAAATGGGGAATAAAGCCAAACTACCAACTCTAGAACTATAATAGAACCGTAGAAGGCCAAACCTACCTTCACTTTTATATCCCACTCAACAATTGATCTAACCTCGCCAAGGGGAGAGAAAAACAACCAAAATCACCTCACTAAAGAGAGAAAATCATCCAATTGAGTTAGCAAAACCTAGGTCAATAAGCAAGAATCATAAGAAAGGGAATTCTAACTGGATAATACTAGTTTAGTCATCTATCAAGTAATGATCGATTAATGTCAAATAATGACAATAATAACAACACAAATAACGACACTAGTATAAGGTATAGGTGTTGCCAAAAATGAAAATCAATAACAAGTACCACTCTAGGGCCATAAAAAGGCCAATATGCCATGGTAAAAGGACTTTAACCCAAATGCTACACCCCTAGGAAAATATGATACTGAACTACTCCATCCACTACTATAAAAAACATCTATGGGGGTAGTTACATAATCATGAACTCTACACCAAGGCACACATCAACCAATATAAAAATACAAAGGCACGTAATCATCAATGGGTATGAAAACCCCAATTTAAATCAAATAGAAGGTAAAGGCAAAAATAAAAAGTCACCTATCACGATGGAAATATGGAGTCATAAGCCTGATGTGCCCAAAAAAGTATGAATATGAGTGGGTCCGAACTCAGATTAAATATCTGAATCACCAGTTAAGGTGCTAAGTGCTCTACCTCCAATCGAAGGTGCCATCTCTCTATAAAACTGATCTAGATGAGTTGAGTGATAAATAATCCTATGCTGGGGACACTCTCTGGACCAATGAATGGTCTTTCTGTAGTCATACCAAACCTTTAAAGCCCTAACCTAGCAAGAAATATTGGCTGACCCTAACTGGTTAACCAACTAACATCAAGGACATACCCTACTAGAATGACCATCTTTCCCACAATTATAACATATCTTAGGAGCTCTAGGCTTGCGAGAAACATATGTTGAACCTATCTGAACAACCAACTCACGTCTGGGGCACTCCTTAGAACAATGAGAAGTCTCTCCACAGCTAAAATAGGCTACTGGAATACTCAAATGTACCATACTCACTGATCCAAAATAGCTGCCACGGCCTAAAGATCCATGCCGAATACTCTACAAGTTCTGATAAGAACTCTACTAGTTGTAACCACTATGATTGATCTAAGAGCCACTTATAGTTTGAGATGCTACCCGAGTGGAACTAACAGGATATAAGTGAAGATAATCCTCATTGGGAGGATCTTTATCCTAAAGGAAATACCAACAACATTGTACTAATAACATGGCCTCTTATTGCCACCTCCATATGTCCCAATACATGCTCTATATGGCTTTCCCACCGTCAACAACCTGAGAGAAAGAAGACTTAACAGTTAGCAAATGCTCAAACACCAAATGGAATGGCAAAGCTAATCCTCTAATAAAGCCACACACCATCTCATGCTTTAAAGGATATAGAATAAGAGTATGTTTACCCTACTTAAAAAACTAAATCTCATACTCTAAAATTGTCAAAGAACCTTATTAAACACCAATAAACCTAACTCTGGTGTGAGAACTGCTTGATGTACCAAATATCATCTCTAGCTATAAGGTATCCATAAAAAAACTTAGAATCCCTAATGCTAAGTTTGAAAGGCTGAAGTGGTTATAAACTCTACTGGAGCCTAGGCTAGTGTCACGACTTGAACCAGGGCAGACATGTGATAGGTATCTCAAGTTTGCTAAAGAACGAAGACCACCACCTTTACCTAGATAAATAGAACACAATACAACTAGCAGTGGATGAAGAGTTTTAAACATATAACAAGATAGGCAACTCAGAAAAGAAATCTTAAAATTTCAACAACATCCCAATCCACAGTAATCTACAAAACCTCTAATCAGACCAAAATCATTCTAAGTTGGGACATGCCATCGATGCTAGCCAAAAGAGTCTAATAGAAGTAGTCTAAGACATAAATTAAATAAGACTTTTTGATAATAACCCTTTTAAAAAATGGAAGCTCAACACTTCAAAGTTGAATGTTGGTAACCCAAAAATCCTATCACTACACAGAAAAAAGTAAAGTGTCTTCGGTTCCTGATCTCATGGGGATATAACACCTGGAGATAGTTAGCAGGGTGAGCACTAGCATGTAACTCAAAATAAGGATAAAATAATGTCAATTCAAAATCTAGTCCAAACTCAATGTATATGTTCACATACAAGCATACATACATATATACATAAGATGCTGGAATAGGGAATAAGACCTAGTATGCAAGTAAAACATTAGCTTAGACTATGTAGCTTAACCGTCATAAAAAAGCCACCCATGATCTATATGGGTTCAGCTTCCCCAGCTGAAAGAGCCCCGATATGTGTTAGCCGTATGAACCATAGGTATTAAGGAAGACCAGGGAATTCCCCAACTTCATGTAAATCTAGGATACAAATAAATATCATTAGTGTGAACCTTGCACACGGTCATCAAGACCAACCTTCATGCCAGCAAACACGAGTTTCCAATATTAGCCCCTCCTAGACCTCCACCTTCACAACTTAGTTATAGAACCCCTATTAAGCCCAATTAAAGTAAGTTTCACATAACCCATCTATTTAACCAAGGAATTGACCACTAACGCACAACATAGGTATTGTTATACCCTTATGCTTGCAAGCTTATAATTATTCCATCACAATTCCTTTAACTTGGGGGAATGCCTCAACCCCTTTTATTCATTAAATTAATGTGGGGAAATGCCACGACCCCTCTTTGTTCATTGAATCAAATTTAGAGAATGCTTCGACCCCTTTTGTTTATCAATTCAACCTAGGGGAATGCCGTGACCATGGAGCTTTAAATTTAAAATCAAAAGATGATCAACAAGGCCTTCAAAATCCATATTTATCAGTTTAACCATTTATGCAATGCAATAGTATAGGTAAGTAAATCAAATCATGTAACAAACCATCTTTCAAAACCAATTACACAAGTGGGTTGAGGGAACTCAATTTCCATAACTAATTTTCAATCCAAAATCATTAATTTAGGGGAATCCTCGACCCCCTTTTTTTAATTTCCATAACTATGCACCCAACTAATTCAAAAACCATTGATCAAGCATAAACAATGCATATTAAATCATAGGAATCCAATTCAAGTAATATTTATTTCAAAACCCTCAAACCATATCCATAAACCATAATTAAATAACATGAGTAACAATTTGATTACATAATTATAATAAAATAAGTTTTGGGGATGAGTAACATGCCTGATATATCAAGAATTATGGAGAGAAATCAACCCTTTGATGTTCTAATTGCCAATTTATTGGCAACCTTAGTGTTCATGATTTAGGGATTTGAGAGAGGTTGAGAGAGTATATTTGAAGGTTAAGTGTTGAAACAACCCTTTCTGGGTGTTTTATGGATGTGGGTCCTAAGTGATAAAGGAGGGAAATAACAAGAATGCCCCCACTTAAAAGGGCAGAAAAAAGTTACCAGTTTTCACGGGTTACCGTACGACTCATGATGTCTGGCTATCAGTCATCTCCACAACTCGTAGTCTGAGCAGTAGCTTAAGGACCCCTCATTGTTGACCCTATAAGTCACACACTATGACTTGTAAGGAATCATTACATCACATAGGGTCCTAATCATGGTCAAGGAAGAAACATTAGGCACTTTCACTGGTTTGGCTATGAGAAGCACTATACGACTTATTTAGTGTCTTGATGACTTGTTGAGTCTAGTCGTACTCAGAACAAACACCTTGGGCAACCTCACTAGTCACTCTACGACTCATATGGTGGCCTTATGACTTATAAGGTAAGTCATAGTTAGGGCAGTGAGTTCAAAAACTCATGAATTTTCTAGGGCCAAAATCTGGGGTGTTACATTCTCCCTCCTAGGATTATTCTTCCCTGAATGATGAGTCAAGGCATTCGTTAGCATGATTTAACACAGAAATGCAACCACAATTCCCATTAACAAAGAGAAAAAAACAAAGATATTAAGGAATATATATACCTTAAGCACAATTATCCAAATCGAAAAACAAGACTAGATACTTGGACTTCATGTTCTCTTCAGCTTCCCAAATAACTTCTTCAACCTTATGATTCCTCCATAGAACCTTCACCTAACCCACATACTTAACCCTTAAACTACGGACTTGCCTATCCAAAATCTTAATTGGGACTTCCTCATAAGACACGGAATCCAAAACACCAACACTCTTTAAAGGAACAACCAAGGAAGGATCACCCACACAATTTTTCGACATTGAAACATAGAACACCGGAAGGATAGAACCCAAATTTTGAAGCTATCTCCAACTAATAAGCTATATTGCACACTCTTCTCAAAATCAAGTATAGGAAGACATATCGGGGACTGAGCTTTCCTTTCTTTCCAAAACTTATTACCCTTTTCACAGGAGACACCATCAAGAACAACCAATCACCAAAATCAAACTCCAATTCCCTATGCCTCATATCCATGTAGCACTTTTGGTGACTATGAGCAGTCTTAAGTCTATCCCGAATCACCTTCACCTTTTCCATGGCTATATGAACTAAGTCAGGACCAAATAATCTAGTCTTACCGGGAACACACATGAACCTCATTCAAGATTCTTTCCTACAACCCATCATCTTTGGGAACAAACAATATACCTTGGTACCTTTGGATACCGTCACCACTAATCTCAAAAGTGATGACTTTCTGCTCACCCACATCCTTCTTAATTTGCATCAACATAGGATCCAAAACCTTCTTCTCCTTCACCTCAGCAATAAAAGATGACTTCACTTCCTCTCACAATTACACCTCCATTTTTAGAGTACAAAAGATGAACTCTAAGATTATTCAAATAGTGAATATCCTTCAACAAACCTCATTTCTCCTCACTAATATGATATAAGCTCCACACAGATAACCTGCTAAGAGAATCAATAATTATATTAGCTTTACTTGGATGATAATAGAGACTCATATCATAGTCTTTGAGCAACTCAAGCCATCTTTTTTTTCCTGAGATTCAAATCCTTTTGGGTGAACAAATACTGCAGGCTCTTATAATAAAAATATATATATCAATATGAACTCCATACAAGTAATGACACCAAATCTTCAAAGCAAAAAACCACAACCAGCAACTCCAAATTATGAGTCAGATAATTCTTCTCATTCACCTTAAGGTTCCTAGGATTATATGCCATAACCTTACCATACTACATTAAAATACAATCCTGTCCCACACGGGATGCATCATAATAAATTACAAAGCCATCGATACCCTCGGGTAGGGTCAAAACTAGAGTTGAAGTCAACTTATCCTTCAACTTCTTAAAACTACCCTCACAAACATTGGACTAAAGAAACTCTACCTTTTTTTGAGTCAACTTATTGAATAAAGCAGTGATCAATGAGAAACTCTCCACAAACCTCCTATAATACTTAGCTAAACCCAAGAAGCTCTGAATATCAATTGGAGTCATGGTTCTAGGCCACTTGTTAACCGCCTTAACTTTATATGGATCCATCATGATTCCCTCACTAGAAACAACATGACCATGAAAGGTCACAATATTCACTTCGAGAACTTAACTTACAAATGTTTATCCTTAAGGGTCTGCAATACTATTTAAAAGGTGATTGGCATCATCCTCATTACTCATAGAATATACCAAGATGTCATTAATAAATACAACGATGAATAAGTCAAAAAACTGATAAAATACCTAGTTCATAAGATCCATGAACACCGCGAGAGCATTAGTCAAGACAAAAGACAAGATTAAGAACTCGTAGTGACCATATCGAGTACAGAAAGATGTCTTAGAGATATCTAACTTCCCAATCTTTAACTAATGATAACTCGACTAAAGGTCAATCTTAGAAAAGTACTTAGCACCATAAAGCTGGTAGAACAGGTCATCAATCTTAGAAAGATGATACTTATTCTTCAATCACCTTATTCAACTACTGATATTCTATACACATGAAAAGAACAGAAGCACCCCTCGAATAAATGCTAGGTCGAATAAAACCCTTATCAAGATCTTTCAATTGATTCTTAAATTCTTTTAACTAAGCCAGAGTTATTCTATAAGTAGAGATAGAGATAGGATGTGTATCTAAAAGAAGATCAATCCTGAAGTCTACTTCCCTATTGGGAGGAAACCAGAAAGATCATCGAGAAATATTTTAGAAAACTCAGTGACAATAGGGGAAGATTTCAAAGAAGGACTTTCAGAATTAAAATCCTTAACCCAAACTAAATGATATAGACACCTCCTGGAAATCAATTTTTGGGCTCTAAAATAAGAAATAAACCATTTCTTAGGCAATAGGGAACTCCCTTCACACTCAATCACCGGTTCATTCAAGAATTAGAAACTAACCTTTCGGGTTCTTGCAATGACCCAAGAGTCCCTGGACACTACACAGTGCTTATAATCCCAAAATACCATAAGCTAACCCATGAGCTGGTACTTGCTGTGAGCACTGAATAATTATAACAAAATAAAATGTATAGAATGACTGAATACGCCATATGGTTTTAAATACCAAAACATTTCTAAATCATAAAACTAAAAACAACCGTTGGAAAATAACTGTTAGAAAACTGATAAAATAATGGCAATTAACTGATTATCTGAAGTGTCTGAAAGTCTCTAAAAACTGACTGAATAAGAGTTAATGGGATAGGACCCAACTAATTCCCATTGACTACTAAAATAAAAGCTCTAAAATAAATATAATCAATCCTCTAAATATGAGGATTCACCACTGTTGCTGCTGATGCAGTACGGTCGGGAACCTGAGCATCTGAACCCATGATATAAGATATCATGGCATAAGATAAGAGTATGCGGTTAGTACTTTGAATGCAATGGTATGCTAAATGGGGTTAGGCTGATATGCATAAATAATAACTGATTGGATAAATAGCATAAAATAACAGCTGTGTAGTATGCGTGAAAGCTGTAAAATCTAAGAATGCATGACCAAGAATATAACATGATACTAAAGTAGTCTGTAAACTGAAATACTAAAATTTGATAACTAAATAACTGATAACTATATGATATGGTCAAACAAATCTGAATTAACGTTTGAACTGAGACTGGACTGAGACTGTGGGAGCTAGCTATAACCAACATACCCTAATGTACTATCAGGGTCCAACCTATAACCCCAGTTAGAAGGATGTCAGTACCGTGTCATGGGTACTAACATTGGCTGTATAGATCCACTAATCTAATATTCTGAAGGATGAGGGTGTCATGCCTAACTGAAGGGGGACCTTTCAAAGTCTACGGTGGCTCCATAGGTCTGGAACCTAGGGACTGCTACTAATATCTTATGCCTATTGATGGGGGATACAAGTGCCTCATGCCTACTAATGAGGTAGACGCCATCCCTATGTTCACTCGGTGCTAAGTCTTACTCCTAACTGAAAGACACTGATTTCTATATTAATCTAAGTTTAACTGAATATGATAGCTATCTAACTAATAATGTTCTTGCATATCTAAAACCATTCTAAAAATACCAAGACTAAGTAAACAACTAAGTTTTGGGTATTCATAACCCCCAGTACTCAATAAAAATAACAATAGGAACACATGTATACTTTAAAACTATGATAGGAACCATTATTCAAAACTCATCTCTTAGACATTTCATCAAACACATGAGGGTCATGAATTAAAACATGAGAATAGTTAAACATAAGATAATAACATAATTTCACTACTAAAATTTCATGGATTAAGGATATGACATGGAAAAATCACCATTCAAATGCATTATGGACAAATTCCAACGAAACAATTTGTAAGCATGATATAAAAATCGAGATTCATAGAAGTTCATGGACATAATTTATAATAACATGTAAAGATAAAAAATTTAAACATGAAAATGGATTCTTGGGCTCCAAGGGTGAAAAGGACCCACGGATGAACATCTAACATACCTTAAAAGCTTAAATTCTTGAAAAGAAACACAATTCCTTAAACTTCCTTAGAGATTGTTGATTTGGAAACTTGTTTTCTTGATTTTCTTAAAAGGAAATGAGTCTAATTTTATGAACTGGGGAAGATCTTAGGGTTTATTTGAGAGTAAAATTGAGGATTTTGGGCATAATATGCCTTAACTAAAGCTAAATCCCGTGTTAATACGGATTGGGGCGATGGGAAAAGATAAGACTGCCCTTCAGCAATTTAAATTCATAATTAGGATGCCCGATTAGGCCATCACTGCAATATTCTAGTGATGTCATCACTATTCCACCATGATGCGATGTAATCACATTGAGCTACTGGAATTGAAATCTAAACACAGCCCAAACCTCATCCAAAAAATTCAAAACTTTCAAGAGACATGCTCCTTACACCCCTGAACATGAATTAACTCAAAAACTTATGTCTCGGGGTCGGAAAGGTAACTTTAAAAATTGACAAAATTGAGAAGCCAAAAATAAAACTAAGTCCCCAACACTTCGCTAAATTCTCATGTTTAAGCGTCTTATACATTCACTATAAGTTGAACTGAGCTAAACTAACATGGGGTATTACAATATATCCCTCTTGGGATCATTCGTCCTCGAATAAGACTAATTAAGGTGAGAATACTGAGGAAACTAAAATCACATAATGAACATGCATAATGAAAACATGGTTACATGGCTGAGTCTAAAACATGATACACGACTGAACTGATTCATGAATGAATGCAATGATAGGAAGATGATTATATCGCTGGAACTGAGAATGGAAAAGAGATAATCTAAGGAAAACTAGTACCTTAAATTGAGGCTGAGTTTGCAGATAAAAGATGAGGGTACTTGGTACTTATATAATCTTCTACTTCCCAAGTATCTCCTCAACGGACTGATTTTACCAAAGAACTTTGACCAAGGGAATTTCTTTATTCCTTAGTCTACGAATCTGGCTATCAAGGATCTCAATTGGAATTTCTTCATAAGAAAGACTATTCTGAACATCTACTCTTTTTGAAGGAACAATTACAACTAGGTCACCAATACACTTCTTTAACAAGGAGACATGGAACACTGGGTGTACTGATGCCGAATCTACAGGTAACTCAATCTCATACACCACTTTTCTATAATGACTCAAGATCTTGTAAGGGCCAAAATATCAGGGACTGAGTTTCTCCCCTTTTCCAAATCTCTCCACTCTTTTTATGCGAGAGATCTTCAAATATACCAAATCTCAAATCTCAAACTCAAGATCTCTTCCCTTCTCAGTTGCATATAATTGTTTTCGGCTTTGGGCTATCTTAAGCCCCTCCTTGATCAATTGAACTTTCTCTAAGGCATCAAACACTGAATTTGACCCTATAAATACAATCTCACCTAACTCAAACCAACCAATAGGAGATCTACATCTCCTTCCATAGAGAGCCTCAAAAGGAGCCATCTGAATACCAGAGTGATAACTACTACTGTAGGCAGACTTAATCAATGGCAAATGGTCATCCCAACTACCTTTAAAGTCGATAACACATGCTCTCAATATATCCTCTAGGGTTTGAATGGTCCTATCTACTTGACCATCTGTCTGAGGGTAAAAAGTTGTACGGAGATAGAATTAGGTACCAAGACCCTTTTGAAAAGCTTTCTAAAAGTGAGAGATAAACTGAGTACCTCTATCTGAAATAATAGACAATGGGACTCCATGCAACCTAACCAACTCATTAATATAGAGCTTGGAATAGTCCTCAGCTGTATAAGAAGTATGAACTGGCAATATATGGGCTGATTTGGTGATTTTGTCTACAATAACCCATATCAAGTCATGCTGACGATGCGAACAAGGCAAACCCATGAGCAACATGAGCAACTGATCTTACAAGAATCTTGTCACAAGAATATGACCACTGAAACTTGACTTTCTTCTAAGTTAATCTAGATGTGGGAGATACAATAGACAAAAAACTTTCAACAAACCATCAGTAATAGCCGGCTAAATCTAAGAAACTCCTAATATCTGATAGAGAGATGGGTCTGGGCTAGTTTCTCACTACTTTAGTCTTTTGAGGGTCACCTCTAATGCCATCACCAGAAATAATATGGCCAAGAAAGCTACTGATCTTAGCCAGAACTTGCACTTACTGAATTTGACGAACAACTGATAGGCTTTAAGAGCCTGTAATACTATTCTGAGGTGGTCTGCATGATCATTTTCATTACAGAAATAGACAAGGATGTCATATATGAAGACTATGATGAACATGTCCAAGTAATGCTTAAACACTCTATTCATCAAGTCCATGAAAGCTGCTAGGACATTTGTTAGACCTAAAGACATGACTAGAAATTCAAAGTGACCATACTGAGTTTTGAAAGTTGTTTTTAGAATGTCACACTCTTTGACTCTGAGCTGATGATAGTCAGATCTAAGGTCTATCTTAGAGAAATAACTGGCACCCTAAAGTTGATCGAACAAGTCATCAATTTTGGGGAATGGATACTTATTCTTAATTGTGACTTTGTTCAGTTGACTGTAATCGATGCACATTCTAAGAGAACCATCTTTCTTTCGCACAAAAAAGACTGCGGCACCCCATGAGGAAACACTGAGCCTAATGAATCCCTTATCTAAGAGATCTTTCAACTATTCTTTTAACTCTGTAAGCCCAGCTGGAGCCATTCTATAGGGTGGAATAGGTATATGGAAGAAGGTCTATTCCAAAGTTAATTTCCCTTTTAGGTGAAACTCAAGGAAGGTCTTTAGGAAACACATCTGGAAATTCCCTTACTACTGAAACTGACTCGAGACTTAGGCCCTCAGAATTAGAGTTGTTGACTCGAACAAGATGGTAAACACAACCTTTGAAAATTTATTTTTCTTGCTTTAAGGTGTGAAACAATTTGACCCCTAAGCGCTAAAGTACTACTCTTCCATTCAATAACTAGATCATCTGGAAACTGAAACTGAATGAATCTATTTCTACAGTCAACTAAAACATAGCATGAGTGGAGCCAATCCATGCCGAGAATTACTTCAAAATTCATAATCACTAACTCCATAAGATCAACTGAAGTGACTTTTTGGGATATTGTGATTGGATAGTTCATGTATACCTGCCTGGCTACAATAGAGACACCTACTGGAGTGGACACTGAGAAGGGTTCTGCTAAGGTTTTAGGATTGACTCTGAAGTTGACAGCTATATAGGGTGTTATAAAAGAAAGAGAAGCTCCAAGATCTAATAAAATATAAACATGTAAATGAAAGACCTATAACGTACCCGTAACCACATCAGGGACCTTTCCTAATCCTGCCAGGACTGAAGTGCATATAATCTATTCTATCATTGACCACTGGTGGCACTAGAAGTGGTGCCCTACTGAGTTGGATGACCTGTGGGTGTTGTTGAAGCATTAGTCTGACCCTACTGGTGATCATTCCTACCTTTCCACATACTTTTCGGACATTTCCTTAGCCTATGACTTGTCTTGCCATATCTAAAACACACATCATTTCTAGCCCTGTATATACCTTGATGATTCCTACCATACTTCTGGAAAAGGGGATTAGTCCGAGAACTGTTCACACTACCCTAGGTCTTAGAGCCTGGCGCCCTATTCTGATTACCATTTTTAAACCTTGGCACTGGAGCACTAGATGAAGACGAGGATGGGGAGAAAGACTTCTGGTGGAATTAAGGATGGGTATCACCTTCCGACCTTGACTAAGTAAAATTAAAGCTACCTGTGCTAGCCCTTTTATTCTCTATCTCTCTTTCCTTGAACTTCTGCTCCTTAATTTGTTGAACATGGACCATAAGCCTAGGCAAGTCCATCTCCTTAATTAACATTGCGGTCCTACACCCCTTGACCATACTATCAGCTATACCAGGGATAAACTTACTTATCCTAGACCAGTTATCAGACACTACATGAGGAGCATACCTTGCCAGCTGAGTAAACTTAAGAAAATAATCTTTCATACTTATATTTCCCTGCTTCAAGTTAATAAACTCCAGCACCTACCCTTAACTCTAAAAGAAGAAACCTATCTAAAATGGTTGTAGCAAACTCCTCCCATTCAACGGGCCCTACATCTACGCCTTTATCACCCTTCTACTGTTTATACCAGGTGTCAACTACATTCTATAACTGGAAAGCACCCAACTCTACACTAACACTAGAAGTCACATCCATAATTTTAGTTACCTTCTAAACTATGTCAAGGAACTCCTACAGATCCTCATCAGACTTGGATCCCATAAACAAAGGAAGATTCATTCAGGTGAAGTCCCAAATCCTAGATGCAACTATGTTAGACACTGGAATAGCTGGGGCAGTAGCGTGTTGATTATTTTGAGCTTCTACTTAGTGAGATAAAGTAGTGAATGCAGCTCTAAATTTGGCACGAAAGACATGCTCGTTCAGGGGATCTTCCTAAACAGGCAGAGGTGCAGGCTGATTTCCATTTCTCCTTTTATTTTTCTTTCTGGGAAGTATGTTCTATAGATAAAAGGAATATTAAATTATAAATAGAGTTTAAATTGATCTCATTCTCATTCGCACGACATGAATACTGAAAGAAGGGAAACTTTTCCTAAAATATCTTATAGCCTCTTGCCTATAAGTGTGGTGTGCTTCACACCCATGCACAAGACTCTACTCAATGTGGATTTCAGACTCACTAGGACACTTTAAACCTTAGGCTCGGATACCAAGTTTGTAATGACCCGGGAGTACACTCTGAATGCCACACGATTCTTACGGTCTTGAAATACCACAAGCTAACCCATGAGCTGGTACCTTCTGTAAGCACTGAATAATTATAACAAAATAACATGTGTGGAATAACTAAATATGCCATAAGGTTTTAAATACCTAAAAATTTTTGAATCATAAATATGAAAATAACTATTGAAAAATAACTGTCTAAAAATTGATAAAATAATGGAAACTGACTGACTATCCAAGTGTCTGAGAGCCTTTAAAACCTAATTGAATAAAAATTGATGGGACAGGCCCCAACTAACTCCAAATAAACACAAATTTATAATGTCTTAATAATTGACTCCAGGAATTGATGGTTTGGTTATGTGCTACAGGTTTTAATTTGGCAATAACAGGGGTTGTGATAGCTACCCGTGAAGGTATGGGTTTAAAGAACGAACATTGGAAACTCATGATTTATATCATGAGGTTTGGTCTTAATGACCTGTGTACATGGTTCACACTACGATATGATTATATCTTGGTTTGATATGGGATCGGGGATGATATACCATAGAACTATAACACTTTCGATGCTTAAAACAAGGAAAAAATGTAAGTTTCTAAGGTTATTTTGTTAGATATGATGCCTTTGGGTATGTTTTGCAGGAAATCTTATTTTGGATGACAAGTTCATGAAAAAGGTGAAAAAAGGTATTCTTGGCTATTTTTGGAGAGATTATGGATATTCAAGATATTTTCTAGCTTGTTCGTGATCAAAGCATATTTGGGAATCGATAGAGAGGTAAAAAGATTACTCCAGCCACCTACTAAGTCAATATGTGGCCTTAAGTAGGACATACGGACTGCATGTAGGCAAAGCAAGTACATAAGTCCAAAATCCTAAGAGCTAAGCTTGTAGGATTTTTGCTCCCAGTACCTATGGTTTGTTCCTCCGCCCTGCGCCCTGTGCCAGACCTTAGGTACAGACTATATTTGTCCACCGACCCAGTTTTCTCCTATTTCATTTGGGCTTTGGTTTTAAGGTTTCCTCTTGTACTATAAATACCTATTATGTACTTTTTATTCAGAGTTACGCACTTTTGATATTCACAATCATATTATGATTCCAAGATCCATCTTTGATCTTGGGATTTTCTTGTATTGACTTTGGTTCATTAAATTAGTTATGGTTATGGGTTTTATTACTTCTTATCATTGTGATTTCATCTATGCTTTCGAATATGAATGTTATTAATTTCTTCACAAGCATGGGCGGCTAAAACACATAGCTAGGGTTGTGGAAACCCTGGTGGATTGATATAGTTTAGGAAGTGCTTTCGTTGTTCTGAACTGATACTCATGCATGTATTGCTTCGTCTTTATTATTATAGATTTCTTAATGGGTGCACATACTAGGATCCCCCTTAGATATTGTTGCTTACTCCATAAGAGAAGTATTGACTAGGAAAAGATAAAGTCAACAATAATTTAGAGTTTCTAGGTTCTATATTAGTAAGATGGTTAGATTTCATCTTATAACTAGAGACTCAAAAGGTAATAGTTAACTGGGAGTAAGATAAGGGTTAGTAAGGTGACTTCTCGTGACTCAAAAGGTAAAGGGTGAAATCCTTCTGCTCACCCAAAAGACTACAGAAGATACATAACTGTAACACCCCGTATTCAAGTACGTGTATTAGCGTATTCAAGTGCGTGTATTGATCTTATTTATATAAAATTAATTTTTTTATTTTATTTATACCAGAATTTGCCTTTCGATGGTTCTATGCGAAGGTTATTGAATAAGCTTTCCAACGATATAAGGATTTCCAAAAATAGATAAGTTTTGGATATAATCGAGCACGTTTGAAACTATAAAACGGTGGCGGGATATTTGGGAATAGTAAATGTGCAGGAAAATTTCCTGCACACAAACTACTGAGGCCAGCTGAATTTTTGGGTCAACGTCAAATGATCATAACTCCCTTAATATAATGAACTGGGAGAGCTGAGACCTATGAAAAGAAATATCTTTGAGTCTTCTTTCTAATTCAATTGGTTTCATCTAAATCCAACGTCTGAGTTAGGAGTTATACTCGTTTTACTTCAGCCTATCAAAACAAATTTTCAGGGTCAACTTCAAATGACCATAACTCCTTGTACAGGTCAAACTAGGTGGCCTAATTTTTATGAAATGAAATCCCTTTGAATTATCCTTCCAACGATACCAATTTCACCCAAATCTAATACCGTAGCAAAGAGTTATGGTCGATCTACTTTAGCTTATCAAAACAGTCCACCAAAGGACAGATTTGACATTATTTAAATTTTAAAGGCATTTTGGTCATTTCTTATTATATTATGGATGGGAATATGTGTATATATACATATATATGAGCTAAAAGACTCATTTTCATCATCAATCATTGAGAAAGAACAAACCCTAGGCAAATTTGACCTTTAAATTACTTTTGATTCAACCGTAGAAATTCTAAAGTAATCCGATAACTATATTTTTCATCTTGAGAGCTTTGAACGACACCTATTATTTGTGAAAAAGGATTGCATAATCAAGAGGTGAATTCTAAGATATGAATATTGTTTGCCTTTGTTCTTTTCCATAAGTATATGTGTGATAGAGGATTATATGTATTGGTTGTTATTGAAAGGTGATGGAAATAGGGTTATGGACTATTTTGCATGGTTTGGTTTTATTGAATTATGGAAGGTGGATATGGTAATTGAGTTATGGAAGGTGGATATGGTGATATACTATTGAATTGATGATTATTTATGTCTATGGCTCAATTTGGTTTAATGGATTGGTTGGAAGGATAAATGAATCCAAACTTGATATTGGAGGATGTTGTGTGAATATGCATGGCATGTGAATGTAATTGGAGTATAAAAGGGTTAAAGTGACACCCTTTATGGTGTAATTAAGGCTTACTACTTAACCACTTGTTTGGTGAATTCAAATAATTGAATTGTGACGTTTGGTTGCTAATACTAGATTGCTATATATGTTCATTGTAGATAAGTAATCTGAAAAGACGGGAAGTCCATTTGGGACTAGTATTGAAGGTTGACAGTCAGGTATGTAAAGTATACTCTATACCATATCTTTTGTATGAAAGTGAACAATTGTTCTATTAAGAAAGTTTCCAAAGTTATTCAATAACATGTGATCCATAATGGTTTTGTATGATGTCCTACATTACCAATGAACTTGTTTCCATCCTAAAAGATGTCAAGACATTCCAATACTTGTCTTCCAAATCTTACATGTTTATTGCACCAATGAATGTCAAAAGGTATCCGGTTACTCAAACAAGATCCATGTGCTATTAATGACTCCAAAATGTTTCATTGATATACCAATAAGTTCCTACTTCATTGTTATGGCATTGATGACTCCAAAACACTTCATTGATGTGCCAATGAGTTCTTACTTCATTGTTATATTGATGGTCTATTTATATGTCTCTTATGATGTATCACTGTTTCAAAGTATCAAAAATATGGTGGCGACCGAAATAACAATCTTAAAGATTAATTGAACTAAGTGATGGAAGTTCTCTCTTATCGGGTGGTATCCCAGGGGCATAAGCCTATCATGGATCGATCCCTATTTATGTGTTTATGGGTGGTATCCCAGGGACATAAGCTTATCATAGGTCGATCCTAGTTGATATGTACTGGAGGCAGCCTAATGGTCACAGTACAGTACAGTAATGATTACAAAGATTATAAGAACGAAGGTAAAGTGATTGAATAAATACAATGTACAGGTTGTCACAAGTTCTAATAAGTGTGGTCCACTCCTATTATGATTTATTCACTTTTTTTTTTTATTAAGATCCTATATTATATGTGATTATCTACAGCTTTACATACTCAGTACATATTTCGTACTGACGTCCCCCATGGGGGACCTGCATTTCATGCTGCAGGCACAGGTACCTCAGCTCATACACCACACAAGTAGGAGACAGGATATCTAGCTGCTTTTGGTGAGCTCCAATTTGGTTCGGGCTTGCCGTGTCATATCCAGTCACTTTTGGTATTTTATAGAAGTTAGTTATATGGCGGGGTGTGTCCCAACCTTAGTTAAACTCTTTGTATTGTCTAGAGGCTTTGTAGACCTAATGTACAGTCAAGGTGGTATTTTGTTAACAGACGTGATGGCTCCAACAACCAAGTATTGTATATACATAATATGTGTGCTCGAGCTTATACAGGTGATTATTTCCTTTTATACGCGATATGATGATGTCCGAATTTTAGGTTGTTATAGAGGTATGCATAGGAAGTATAAGGTTATGAGCTGGTTCTCCCAGGCCTCCTCGGTTATAGGTGCCAGTCCGCCCCAATAGGATTTGAGGCGTGACAATAGCTTATCAATTCTGCATGCAAAGTATTGGGTTTGTTCAATAAATCACGATAAGCCTACAAAGTTGAGAATCTCGAGGGAATACAATCCTAGTGTTCACCTACACTGATTACAACCGAAGTTAATATAGTTACTTACTCGATATTACTACAAAAAAACCTCATTTAATTTTTTTATTCTACCTTCAAACTACAACTGATGAGATCTACAAAGATATATGTTCCTTTGGGATTTGACCCCAACCTCTATTGGGTTACTATATTTTGACAGTGACCATATCATCATCTAATAAGAGAGTTGTTTGGACGTCACCAAAATTTTGGTGTTGTTATCACAGACCACGATGTTGATTTATGATTTGAAGTTGTTGCTGTTTTTGAGTTTTTTTGTTCCTAGTTGGGCATAAGCCGGTGTATGCCTAGCACACGGAGTAGAGGCAATCCCTACTCCCAATGAATTCAAATCTAGAGAGGATCCTACAAACACCTAGTAGGATGTCTGAGCATAAAAGAGATGAACTTCTTCAAGGATCTTATGCTATTGTACCTCTCCCTCCTCCTGAAGAAGTGCATGATATTTTTGATCAACAGACCGGTGAGATATTAGCTCGAGATGAAGCCGAAGGAAGGGCAATATAAGAAACTCAGCAGATGGCTAATTGAGCAGAGACAAGTAGCAGACTGTCGAGCAGCACTCGGTGGAAACCAGAACAAAGCTAGAGGTGCCCGTGTTCAAGTAATCCCAGCATATCAGTATGTGCAACCATATATAGATGACAAAGAAGGATCAAAATACATTGAGCCAGCAAAGACAGGAATCATAGTTTCTCTTATTTTGCCCCTAAGTATCAAGTTTGATATCATGAGAGAAATAATCCAACTCTTAAATTTGAAAGGTGTGTTTTCAGTTCTGCCTACAGATTATGCAAATTTGCACCTTGTTAATTTCTTGGGATCTTTAATTTGTCTACAAATCCAGAGGTGAATTAAGAATCAGTTAGACTAAGGTTTTTCTCCTTCTCACTTACAGGAGAAACATCTTTATGGTTAGGGGAACTGCCAAGAGGCTCTATCACTACATGGAATAAGTTGTACAAGCAATTCTTGAACAAGTTCTTTCCTCTATCTAGGATGTTGTAGCTTAAGGATGAGATTTATAATTTCAAGAAGTTGGAGTTAGAGTCTATGTACGAGGCTTGGTTCAGGTTCAAGAAAATGCTAAGTATGGTGCCTAATCATCGGTTGTCAGGGACGAGCTTATCAGAGATATTTTACAGAGCCCTGGACATTAGCTCTAGAGCTATGGAAGCCACCATATCTAGATGAGCTTTTACGAGATTATACTAGGAGACGACCTTAGAGATGTTAGATTAGATCTCACTCACTAACTGAGGGTGGAAAATTCAAGAGGCTGGGAGGGGATCTGACACTTATGCTATTGGTGCCTCCTGTGACTAGAAAGTTACTGATGACATAGTAGCATGAGAAATTTCATTGTTAAGGACTGATCTAGGGATACTAGGAAAGCAACTTACAACAATGACTTTTGAGAAAGTGAATGCAATAGCAACATAGGGGTTAGCTTCCAAAGCATACGAGTCAAAATTAGAAGAGGAAATAAATTATCTGGATCGTCAGATAGCGGGTTTCTGAGCCCAAGGAAAGGGAGCCAAGGTCATAACTATTAGGACAAATATAGAGATTGTAGCAGAGAGTGATATTGTGACTGGGGAAATAAGGATGGCTACAAAGAGATGAGAGATAGATATATTCCACCTGGCAGACAAGATGTAAAATCTAGAATAGAAGAGATTCTGGCTAAGCTAGTGAAGGGTCAGGAAAATTAAGAGATCAGCCTTAAGGAGATTAAGGTAGAAATTTTAGGATTAACCTAGAAGGTCGAGTCACATACCAATACAATCAAGAAGTTGGAGCACCAGTTCGACATGTGTGAGAAACTCTAAACCAAAGAAAGCTAGGTACCCTTCTGAGCAACATGATGCAAAATCCTAAAAATGGTGGTCATGTACTTGATATTACCCAAAGGAGTGGTATCACAACCATGGATCCCCACGAACTACTGCAGAAGCTATTGATGATGAGACACTTATTGTTGAGTCTGAGATAATAATAGGTGATAATGGCAAAGCTACTGAAGATAAAGGTAAGGGTCCGATCACTAAGCCAGAAATTAAATAGATTTTGAGACCACCCCTACCTTATCCTTAGAGATTGAGGTAGAAGAAAGAGGAAGGTAAGTTCAAGCAATTCATTAAATGCTGAAAGAATTAAGCTTGAACAAACCTCTCCTAGAGGCATTGGAGTAGAAGCCTAGATACACTAGGTTCATAAACCAGTTGGTCACAAGGAAGAAAGGAGAAATATTTGAGGATATTGATGGTATGGACCATTGCAGTGCAGTAAAGACTAGGTCTTTGGTACAGAAAAAGAGTGATCCCATTACATTCACTATACCATGTACTATTGGGTCATCCTAATTTGCCAGAGCCTTATGTGATTTAGGGCCAGTATTAATTTAATGTCGCTGGACATATTCAAGAAGTTAGGTTTGAACCCTCCAGAACTGACTTCGATGCAGTTATTGATGGCTGACTGTACATTGAAGAAACCTGTGAGAATATTTTTTAATGTGATCATGAGGGTGGATAACTTTATCTTTTCAGCTAACTTTGTCATCATGGACCATGAGGTTGACACCAAGATACCTATTAAACTGGGAAGACCATTGATGGCTACAGGCAGAGCTATGGTTGACTTGGAAAAGGTGAGCTAAAATTCTGAGTCAATGGTGAGGAGGCTATATTCAACATTCAAAAGTCAATGAAGCAGCCAACCAATATGAGGGTAGTTTTGGTGATTGATTGCATTGATGACCTTGGAGGATATTCCTATAGGCATATTGATGAATTTTAAGTAGTCAAGATACTCACATCATGCTGTGATGTTAAATTAAGCGCTGCATGAGAAGTTACCCATGGTCTTATTAGTGAAGTTCGAGTAACCAACTTAGCCACATCATGCAGCGACGTTAAATCAAGTGCTGAGTTGGAGGAAACCCACTATTTTAGTGTTTATATTTTTATGGTTTTTGTCTTTTTGTAGGTTTTTAGCTTTAGGTCCTTACCAGGAATATGGTAAAAATTACTACATTCATCTATTTCCAAGTAAGGGGACTGTATGATCATCCCATCATAGTCACAAGTCCCACACGATAAGTTAAGTAATAAGTTGAAAAGTTGAAATTTTGAGGATGAAACATGGTAAGCTATGAACTTTGGCATCTAATTTTACTTTTGGGACCAAAAAAATTAGGTTGTGGGACCATAAGTATCTAGAAAATATCAAAACACCAAGTTTGCATTGCAAAAAAGCAAACTAAAATTTTTGGATCAGCACCTGCTGGTCGCAGGTGGTACCTACGCCCAGGGCCAGACTGCGGGTAGTGGCCGCAGGTACAAGCCGCAGCTAGGTTAGTTTTTGGGCCCACTTTTTAGTTAAAATTTTGGGCCAACAAACATTTAAATATGACCTAAACATCCATCCCCCAACCTATATAAAACATTCTTACCCTCACTTTAACTTATCCAAATCCTCAAAACTTTACTCTTTTCTTATAATTCAAACTTCCCTGTTAAAACATAAACTAACCCCACACTTAAGTAAAGGATAGATTGACTCTTATTTGAGATACCAACTTGTCCCAATATGCTAAAAATAAGTTTTTAACTTTGGTTTTGCTTGAGTTCTTCCTTATTAACTTCCGGTTCTTCATAAAAGAGGTAACTTTCTCAGCTTCTAATGGTTATATATTGGCTTATCTATTGTTTAAACAAGTTCATATATGTATTCCATTGCAAAATATCTAGAATCTATCATTCTTGTATGTTGGATCAGTGAAGTAGTCTAAAAACATAATGTATGACCTTGTTTTGAAGAAAAATCTAAAATTAGGCCCTAATCGGAAAGTGAACTTGAATGAATAGAGTAATACCGCTAGTTCACCATGCTTGTTTGATTTGAAATTCATGATTCTTGATTGGTGTATACACATTGGACTTTTTGGGATTTCAAATATGTCTTAGGGGTGTGAAATTTGAGGAAAAATTCAAAATTTTCAAATTTTGAGTTTCTCTTCAACTTTTGCTACCCCTCACTTTTGTTGGAAACTAAAAACTATTTTTTCAGGTAGATATGACACCTAAAATGGTGAAGAATATGAAGGCCAAAACTTTAAGGAGACGGGAAGAGTCTCTCGAGCCTAGTGATTCAGTAGAGAAGAACCTGAGGCAGCGATGTAGAGACATTACCACTGGGGTGACAAGCAAAGTCATGAGAGGACAGACTCTCCAGGCTATTTAGTCAGCTGCAGCATGATCGAGGAAGAAATCTGCATAAATATCACCCCCACACACCCCTCCACCCGATGATGAGGAAACAGAGTTTGAGACTACTCCACGGGTTACTACTTAGGACCCCCAGTCTAAGGAAGGATCCCAAGATTTATCTGATAAGGTTGAACCAGAGCAGTCATCCATTATGCCCCAGTCTGAGAAGGGTATCACTACTCATGTAAAATAAATAGAGGTAACCCAGTCTGATAAGGGTATCGAGCAGACTTCCCATGATACTTCAGTATAATAAGACCCTACACCTATACATACCCTAGAGGGACCTCTCGAGGAGGGACCTACGAGGTGGTTATGGAAGGAATACGGAATATATTTAAGCTTGACAATCATGTTTGGAAACTAGGATGTCCTACGAGGTATATTTATAACGAGCACCAGATTGACTTATCGAGGCTAGATTGAGTACCTTGGCTGTGGGAAACATTTGATAGATATTAGCTAGAGTAGATGACTAGGCCACTTGATTCCTACAACCTGGCTATGGTACGAGAATTTTATGCATACTACAAAGCTACCATGGTCTATTTTATGCACAGATATCTAGGCCTAATCAGATTTGTGCGGTATTCATAACTTGATCATACACTATTTAGAGGGTTCAAAGTTGATATTACAGAAGAGACTATCCATAGAGTTATCTTTGGCCCAGATTACATCATTCCTGCAGCTACAACTACGTGTGACCACAGATTGAGGATCGCACATGAATAACATATAATATGGGAAGTTGAGCACCAATGTAAGAGAATTGAGATTTCTAGGTGGATAGCTATTTATATTTCAGTGCTGGGTGATATGACCCCATAGATCGAGGGGCAAGCTATGATTAAGAAGGGCCTTTTGACATTGGAGGCCAAGTTTTTGTGGTTGCTAATTAGATATCGATTAATACCTATTGTTTTAGATAATACATTAATGTGGAAAAGAGCAACATTGGTTGCTTGTATGATGGCTGGATATGAGATTGATTTTGTTGCTATTCTTTTCCATAAGTTACATGACAGAGCATTTGGGAAGTTTACTAATCTTCCCTTCTCTTGTATGATTCAGAGTTTGTGTGATGAGGTGGGTGTGCCTGAGATACCAGGTGTACATAAGAGGGTAGCTGTGAGGGTAACTACATAGACAAAGACCATGAAGGGTGTGGCGCATCTAAGTACTTCTAGGAGATCGAGACAACAGGCAGAAGTACTATAGGATCAGTTTGAGGGACCAACAGTTTCCACAGAGCTTGTTGAGGCACATCAAGATAATACAGGTATTAGTATTGATATGGATATAGGGAAGCAGGGAAAAGCTCCTAATTTGAGTACACAAGGCGAGGGGACAGAGGCTACTTCTTCTTCAGCCCCGGCTTTGACCTCAGAGCTGATTGGTGCATCTACAGAGTCTACTCAACCATCTACTATAACTTCCATGATAAGTATGATTACTATAACTAGTAATTTTGTACATCTGTTAGTGGACAACTAGAAGGCCACAATTGCTAGAGTAAGGGTTATCGAGACTGAGATGACTACCCTCTACGATAAGATGATATTAGGGGTTAAGACTAAATTGGATTAGGCACAGGCCTAAAGAGAGGTCACACTGAGTACTGCATTGTCTGAGCTATGTACCAACCTCTATATATATCTTGATGAGTTTAAGAGATAGGTTATAGCCCGATACACAAAGACAGATGCACCAGATCTAGCCCAAAATAGGAAGGAGTTTGACGTGTTAGGAGCAGAGGTATTTTCTTTCATGGAGAGTTATGTTTCTGCCACTCCCTCAATTATACCCCAAGTGGTCCAGATTTTACCTCCACATACACCGAGATAGTTTTATTATCTCGTGAAGGGTGATGAGAAGGTCCTAGTAGTTGGGGCCAAGAGAGGTCTTATAGACAACTTGCAGGATCCTAATTTACCATATGACTAGGGCATTTAAAAGGCTAGGCATGATTCGATGGAGTCTGCATTCATTAATAGGTAGAGGCATAAATCTATAACTGGTGCATTATCCAGTAGTGCACCTCTACCACCACTGCCTTCACTAACTAATATGCCCCCATCTAGGGATGCTCCTAATTTGGGCGCCTAGTATATCCTAGGCATGTTCTCACTTTCCTCTATTTTATTTTGTTTTAGCACATTAAGGACAATGCATAATTTTTCATTAGGGGTGCTCATACTATGCCACCATGAGTTTTTATTGTTGTGCTTCTTTTCCCATCTAACGCAGTATGGTTGTAGAACCAGCATGTCTAGGATAATCTTATGTCATATTGTGTTTTTCTTCATATTGTGTAATTAGGAGATTTTAAGTATTTGGGGTAGTAGTCATGTTTTGACTGATTTATGATACCCCTCCAAAATTCATGTTTTAGAACTGTATGAATGTATATATATATGAAATTTTTGGATCTTGTTATGGCATTAGAATTAGGGACATGATAATCACTTTAGCAACTGCATGAACTGAATAGGTAGTAGTTGGTAATATTGACTCTATGCTATGTGTGTGTGAGATACTACTTAGTTTCCTTTCTATGTCGAATTCAGAACTTGCTTGGTTAGTCTTTCCTAGGTTAAAGGATAGTTGGTTAGGAAAGAATCATAGGCCATTTCTAATTTCATTACACTATTAGCCTAAATGACCTTCCATGTGTGAATTATATCTCTTGGTCCCTATTTTGAGCCTTGTACCTATTTTTCTTGTTTCACTAATCACCTTCCCATTTTATAGTACAATGAACCTATTTTGGCTCTGGTCCTCCTTGGAAATTATGCATCGCAACTCAAGAAAAATACCTAAGTTGAGGGTGACTATCATAGGGGTGCGTAGTGTAAAATAGATATGAAGAAGGGTAAAATAAGAGGGGAAAAGTTAGTAGGGCTGGGTGTGGTAGAAAAAGAAAATAAAAATAAAAAGTAAAAGACCACATCCAACCTAAATATACAGTAAAGAATAAAAAAGGAGAAATACGGATGGAATAAAAAAAATTGGCTAGTAACGAGACCCCAAGATTAGTACAGTGCTAAGGAGGCATAGTGACTTCATCTATCCATATGTACCATACAAACCCCCAAGCCTACATTACAAGCTATGAAAAGTCCTATAGTGATCCTAACTTGACTAGCTAAATACTTGGTAAAGAAAATAAGGACAAGCCTATGGTATTTGACATGCATTGATTGGAACTTCTTTTTGAGTGTGAGTGTCTTTTGACCATCCCTGCATTGACATGCTTGATTTTATATGAGTGAGTGGTACATCCTTGTTGTGAGGGTAATTGAATAATATTTCTAGCTATTTGCTTGTTTCTGGTAGTGTAACTTGTATATATAAGTGGTTGTCTATTTCTAATGTAATTACCATACCTTGATCCCATTTTTCACATTGTTGTGCTTCGTGTCCATACACAGATGGTTTTGCAAAATAAAATTAGAAGGGGAAGTTGTGTTTTGAGTTTAAGTGTTGATTGACTGTCGTGAATAGCTTAGTTTCTCCTAGTTAACCATCATTTTTGTTTTTGTTGTGTTTTGTTGCTTGAGGACATGCAAACATTCTAAGTTAAATGTGTTGATGTGCTATAGAAATATAGCACTTTCGATGCTTAAAATGAGGAAAAGATGCAAATTTCTAAGGTTATTTTGTTAGATATGATGCCTTTTGGGTATGTTTTGCAGGAAATCATGTTTTGGATGATAAGTTTGTGAAAACGGTGAAAAAGGTATTCTTGGCTATTTTTGGAGCAATTATGGATATTTGGGATATTTTCCAACTTGTTTTGTGATCAAAACATGTTTGCAAATTGAAGGAGAGTTAAAAAGATGACTCCCGGCACCTACTAAGTCAACATGTGTCCGCAAGTAGGAACTAAGGAACACATCTAGGCAAAATAAGTACCAGATGTCCAAAATCTCGAGAGCTGAACTTATAAGATTCTTTCTCTTAGTACCTACATTTTGTACCTTCACCCAGTGTCAGGACAATAGGTACTACCTGCACCCTATGCTAGACCGCAAGTACAGACCATATGTTGCCACCGACCCAGTCTCTAATTTCATTTAGGATTTTGTTTTAGGGTTTCCTCTTGTACTATAAATACCCTTAAACTTTTTAGTTAGATTTACACACTTTTGATATTCACAAACATATTTTGATTCCAATATCCGTCTTTGACTTAGGATTTTATTGTATTGACTTTGGTTCATTAATTTAATTACGGTTGTGGGTTTTATTACTTCTTATCATTGTGATTTCATCTATGCTTTCGAATATGAATGTTATTTATTTCTTCACAAGCATGAGCATCTAAAACCCATAGCTAGGATTGTAGAAAACCTAGCGGATTGACGAAGTAGGGAAAGTCCTTTCATTGTTTTGAACCGATACTCATGAATGTATTGCTTTTTTTGTCATGATAAATTTCTTAATGGGTTCACACATCGGGATCCCACCTAAATATTGCTGCTTACTCCAAAAGAAGAGCAGTGACTAGAAAAAGATAAAGTCAATAGTAATTTGGAGTTTAACTATCTATCCATGCTTCTAGGTTCTATCTTAGTAAGATAGTATGGTTTTATCTAATAACTAGAGACTTAAAAGGTAATAGTTAACTGGGATCAAAATAAGGGTTAGTAAGGCAATATTCTAAGACTCAAAAGGTAAAGGGTAAAATCCTTCTGCTCATCCAAAAGACTACAGAAGGTACATAACATATCGATTCTTTATGGAAAGTATTGAGTTGGTTTAACAAAGCAAGATAATCCTACAACGTTGAGAAGCTAGGGGAACACAATCCTAGTATTCACTTACACTAATTACAATTGAAGTTAATATAGTTACTTTCTCGAGATTACTACACAAAACCCCTCATTTACTTTTCTTATTCTGCCTGTGAACTATAACTGCTGAGATCTGCAAAGCCACGTGTTCCCTTAGGATTCGACCCCAACCTCTATTGGGTTACTATATTTTCAAAGAAAAAATATCATCATCTAATAGAAGATGTTGTTTGGACGTCATCAGGGGCATTCCTTGATATTTCTTGATACCCTAGTTCATGCAACCAACATGCACTGGGGACCTTTCAGCAGGGGAAGCTAAACTCATATAGCTCGTGGGTGGATTCTTATGACGATTAAGCTACACAACCTAGGTTAAGATTTTAAATACATGTTAAACCTTGTTCCCTATCCTGGCATGGTATGTATATTTATATATGTGATTGCATATAATTATATGATTTGATTTTAAATAATGGCATTATTTTATCTTAATCTCAAAGTACATGCTAGAATTTACTCTGTTAGCTATCTTCTGTAGCCGTATCTCCACGTGATGTCAAAACCATCTATACTACCATTTATCCTACTCAGTGACTTATATTTGGGGATAACTTTGAGTCAGAGTAAAGTGGTAAGCTTCCATACTCTGGAAGACTCCATTTCATGATATGGACTTCTTTTCATTATTATCGTTTCTTTAGTTTTGGTTTTGGCTATTATCGGGGGCATGTCTCGACTGGATGTTCTTTGATTCTGGTTAGAGGCTTTGTCAGACTATTATAGGCATAAGCGATGTCGGTATTAGTGTTAGCATAGGTATTAACATTGGCATTGGAATTGGTATTAGTTGTATATTTGGTTGTGGCTGTTTGGTTATGGTTATAGACTTACTTTATTGTCCTTGTATTATTATTGTTTTATATTATTATATGTTTGGGATTCGTATGACATGGAGTGTAGGGTGGTTAACTATAGGACATTGGGGGTGGTCTTCGGTCCTAGTTGGACTTGAGATACCTAGCACAACTAGCCCCTGGTTTGAGTCATATTATATTAATATGAGAGCCTAAGGTTCATGGTTAATTGAAAGTCCACAAAGTCGTGTCGATTATAGTCTATTTTAAGGGTGTGTAGCACCACACTCATAAGGGTGGCTACGAGGCATTTAGGAATATTTCTTTTTATTGTGTTATATTTTCAAGCTTTAGAGTCTAGGGTCCTAAAATATTCTCTAATACCCATTTGTTCACTTTTTAGATCATGCCTCATAGATGATCTGAAGTTCACCAAACTCCTCTGTCCCACCCAAGGACAATATTGATAGAACACATCCTACTTATGGGGTCTAGACTCAGTCTAGGGGTCCAGTACCTGATTGTCATCCTGGAGTTCCACCGGTTCCCTCCAGTCCTCCTTAAGCTCTTTAGGCTAATGTGACGAATGCTGAATTTCATCAGTTTATTCATATATTGGCAAATTTGGTAGCTTCTTAGGTCAAGCGTGGTACTTTTGTTACTCTATCTTTTGAGGCCACAAGGGTTATCTAATTTATGAGGTTAAATCCTCCAACTTTTACTGGAGTTAAGGTCGAGAAGGATCCTCTAAGTTTTCTTGATAAGATGGAAAAGATCTTCTGTGTTATGCATGCCACTAATATGGAGGTCAAGGAATTTGCTACCTACCAGCTGAAAGATGTGACCTATCAGTTGTACGAGGAATAGGACCAGTCAAGGGATGATGATGTTGAGTTAGCCCTGTTGGATGATTTTTCCAATGCTTTCCTAGACTACTTCTTTCCTTAAAAGTTGAGAGAGTTTAAGACAGAAGAGTTTGTTAACTTGAAGCAAGGCAAGATGTTAGTCAAGGAGCATTTCTTAAAGTTCACCATTTATCGATGCATGCTCTGGAGTTGGTTTATAGCATGAGGGATAGAATGAGGAAGTTTACTTTTGGGTTATCCCAAGACTTTATTTTAGAGAGTAAGGTTGCTTTTTTGAACAAAGACATGGATATCTCCAGGTTGTGTATATGCAACAGTTTGAAGAAGAGAAGAGGAAACAAGAAAAGATAGGGAAAAGGTAGAGCAAGAAGTTCAGATTTTCTGATCAGGGTAGTGGCCAATAGCAGAGTGGAAGGAATGGTGAAAAGTGGTCTAAGAAGAAGTAGGGCAATTTAGGGTCTTACTTGAAGGCTAGTGCTCCCTACCCAAAGCTATTGAGTGACACTGATTTTATGGTGGCGATAATTATAGGGATCAGGGTTCCCGGTCTCAGGCCAGTAGGACACAATCACCTCACTTATACTCCCTACAGATTTTATGGTCGATTACATTGGGGTTACTGTGATAAAGGAAAGGACAAGTGATTTAACTATGGTCAGCTAGGGCACATGCTTAGAAACTATCCAGTGTCTAAGGTTGCTTCTGGGGCAAACAAAGTTTCAATTGCCTCTTTATTAACTCCGGCACCAAAGGGTGCACCATCTAGCTCCGACACTGGTCGGAACCAACTCTATGTTCTCACTACCCGACAGGAGTCCAAGGCATCGCCTGATGTCATTATTGGTCTGTTGAAACTCTTTTCTCATAATATATACTATTTACTTTATTTGGGGTCCACTCTTTTATATGTGACCCTATTTGTGACTGTGTATTTTGGCTTTGGTCCTAACTGTATTTCAGACTTTCTTCTATTTCTACCCTAGTAGTTGATTGTATGGTGGCTAGAAAATTCTATAGGGGTTGTGTGGTATCTGTGGGTGGTCAGGAGATTTTGGTGGATTTGTTTAAGTTAGACGTAGTTGATTTTGATGTCATATTAGGGATGGATTGGCTGCACTTGTTCTATGCTTCTCTATACTGTCAGACTCGTAAGGTCATCTTTAAATTCCTTAATAGGCCAGTTCTTGAGTATGGTGGGAGGGGGGTTCCCTAGCTCCTAAGGGGAGGTTCATATCATATCTTAGAGCCGAGAGATTAATTTCAAGGGGTGTCTCTATTATTTGGTTTGGATTAAAGATTCTAACTTCGAGGGTCCTTCTTTATATTCCATCCCAGTGGTAAATGAATTCCCTGAGGTATTCTAGGATGACCTTCCCAGTGTCCTTCCTGATAGGGAGATTGATTTTGGGGTTGATCTCATTCTAGACACTCATCTTATTTCTATTCCCCCGTATAGAATAGCTCCGACTGAGTTAAGAGAGATTAAGGAGTAACTTGAAGATTTTTTGTACAAGGGTTTCATCTATCCTAGTATGTGTCAGTGGGGTGCACAGTTATTGTTCATGCATCAGAAGGATGGTTCCCTTCGGATGTGTATTAATTACCGACAACTGAATAAGGTGAAGGTAAAGAATAAGTACCCTCTTCTAAGGATAGATGATTGTCTTGATTAGTTTAGGATGCTAAGTTTTTCTCTAAGATTGATCTTTAATCTGGGTATCATCAGCTAAAAATTAGGGAGGTGGATATTCCTAAGACTGCCTTTCATACCGGTATGGGTATTTTGAGTTTTTGGTTATGTCTTTTGGTTTAACCAATACCCCGACAGCATTCATAGACTTGATAAATAGAGCTTTTATTAGTTTCTGTATTTATTCATCATTATGTTTATAGACAATATTTCGGTGTACTAAAAGAGTGAAGTGGATCATGCCAATCACCTTCGCATAGTATTGTAGATCCTGAAGGAGCAAGAATTATATGCCAAATTTTCAAAATATGATTTTTTCTTGAACGCTGTCACTTTTTTGGGGCATGTTATTTCTAATAAAGGGGTCATAGTAGATCTGCAGAAAGTTACAGTGGTTAAGAAGTGGCCTAGACCCTCGACTCCAATAGATAGCTGGAGCTTCTTGGGTCTAGCTGGTTACTATAAGAGGTTTGTAGAAAGTTTTTTTTTACTATAGTTGCCCAGTAGACTAAGTTAACTTAGAAGAAGATAAAGTTCTTGTGGCCTAATGCTTGTGAGAGTAGTATTGAGAAGATGAATAATAAGATGACTTCAACACCGATCTTGACTTTGCCTAAAGGAATGAATGGTTTTGTAGTCTATTGTGATGCATCTCGTATGGGGCTTAGTTACGTCTTGATGTAGCATGGCATGGTGATAACTTATGCCTCTAGATAGTTGAAGGTGCATGAGAAGAATTATCCAACTCATGACTTGGAGCTATTGGCTATGGTGTTTGTATTGATAATCTGGCATCACTATTTGTATGAAGTGCATGTGGATATCTGTTCATATCCTAAGATCCTGGAATATGCGTTTACCTAGAAAGAGCTTAACCTTAGGCAATGGAGTTGGCTTGAGCTGCTCAAGGATTATGACATGTATCTTCACTACCAAACAGGTAAAGTTAATATTGTTACTGATACTCTTAGTTGGTTATCTATAGGGAGTCTTGCTCAAATGGATGAGGTAAAGTGAGAATTGGTGAAAGATGTTCATTATTTTTCTAACCTTGGAGTTTAACTCATGGACTCTAAGGATAATGATGTGTTCGCTCAGGATGTGGTAAAGTCATCCATGGGTGCTAAGGTAAAAGTGAAGCAAGTGTTAGATCTTATCTTGATGAGGATCAAGGGTGATATAGGTGGGAAAAAACTAATGGCTTTTGAGGTTAGTGGTGATGGGACCTTGTGGTACCAAGGAAGATTGTGCATTTTAGATATGGATGGTTTGTGAGAGAGGGTCTTGGCTAAGGCGTATGAGTTGCACTATGTTATTCATTCAAAAAAATATAGCATGAACTTAATGAGATGTATTGGTGGAATAATATAAAGTGGGATGTGGCTAGTTTTATGTCTAAGTGCATGTTGTTCCAACAAGTGAAAGTTGAGCAAATGAGGCCCGAAGAGTTATATCCAGAAATTTAGTTTCCTGTATGGAAGTGGGAAGTAATCAATGTGGATTTTGTTACCGGTCTTAGAATTAGTTTGATTTGATTTGGGTCATCATAGATAGGATGACTATGTCTACTCACTTTTTGCCAGTGGGGACTAATTTTTTGACAGAGGATTATGTAAGGTTGTACGTCCAAGAGATTGTGAAGTTGCATGGGGTACCTATTTCTATTATCTCGGATCATGGTACGCAATTTTCATCTCACTTTTGGTGGTTGTTTGGTGACCAAGGTGAGTCTTAGTACTGCTTTTCACCTACAGTTAGATGGGTAAGCGAAAAGAACTATATGGTTATTGGAAGATATGCTTGAGCTTGTGTGATTGACTATGGTGGTAGTTTGGTTGAGCATTTACCTCTTATAGAGTTTGCGTATAATAATAGCTACCACTCTAGCCTTGGGATGGATCCGTTTGAGGCCTTATATGGTAGGAGGTATAGGTCTCCTATTGGGTGGTTCGAGGTTGGTGAGGTGAAGATGTTTGGTCCAAATTTGGTTAACCAAGCCATGGAAAAGGTGAAGGTTATTTGGGGTAGGCTTAAAGCTGCCCAAAGTTTCTAGAAGTTCTATGAAGATGTGAGGCGTAGGAAGTTAGAATTTGAGGTTGGGGATAGGGTGTTCTTAAAGGTGTCTCCCATGAAAGGAGTAATACAGTTTGGGAAGAAGAGGAAGATCAATGCTCGGTATGTTGGTCCGTACTTAGTTTTGAGGAGGGTTGGCAATGTTGCATATGAGTTGAAGTTGTCTTCTGATTTGAGCTCCATTCACCCGGTGTTCTATGTTTCTATGTTTAGAAAGTGTGTGGTTGATTCATCACAAATTGTACCTATCAAGGATATTGGTATTTTAGATTCCTTGACATATGAGGAGGTCCCAGTTGAGATCTTAGATTGGCAGGTGTGACCATTGCATACCAAGGATGTAGCTTCGGTAAGGGTTCTATGGAGGAACCACAAGGTAGTAGAGGCTAGTTGGGAAGCTGAAGAGGACATAAAGTCCAAGTATCCATTTCTATTTCCTATTTTGGAAAATCGTACTTAAGGCTTATGTTGTACTTAATATCTTTGTTTTCTAACTTAGTTAAAAGTAGATTGTGAATTCTTTGGTAATTTATTTTCTATCTTAAAGGTAAGAGTAGAGATGTTGGGGGGTTTAATCTTTCTAGTCAATACCTTATCCCATCATTCGAGGATGAATAATCCAAGTGGGGGAGAATTGAAACACCTTAGATTTTGGCCCTTGGAAAATTCTTGAGATTTGATCTTACTATCCTGGTAATGACTCATCATACGAGTCGTATGGTCTGGGTACGGGTCAGGTAATCGTAGTCATTAGGTGACTAGTAGGCAGTGGTTGGATTTTATTTCTTGGTAATGACTTGATGGTTTGAGTCATTAGGGGTGGTGATGAGTTGTTAGGATGATCCTTAACCAAATTAGTAACTTAGTGACTAGCCTTGGCTCTAAGTGCAATTGTCTCACTAAGAGCTATAAGGATAGGTTATGATTGGTAGGGTTGAGTAGTATGTTGTCCATTGTCTAATCTCTTAGGTTCTGTCTTGGATATGACTAAACTATATGAGTCGTATGGTCAGGTCACGAGTGGGATTATAGAGTTGTATGGTGGACAATGGATGAGTGTCTAACTCACTATCTTAGTGATGACTCAAGGGTCTGAGTCATATGTTGTGGACATAAGTCAAGGGGTCGACTCATAACCACAAGCGACCTTTTTAAGGTTTTAAGTTGGGGGCATTCTGGATATTTCCCTCTTTAACCCCCTTTGATACCATTACTTAAAACATCCTTTGGGACTTCATTAACATATTATTCCCAATAAAACGCTCCAAATTCCCTCTCAAACTCCCTGCTCAAGCAAAAGCTAGGGTTTCATTAAGCTAATCAATTAAGGCTTTCAAGGGTAATTTCTCTTCGTGTTTCTTGGTGTCTAAGGTATGTTATTCCTCCCTCATTTTTATTTTACTAAAGGCGTATGTTTTAATGTATGGTTTTATTGGTGTTGTTATGGTTTTGATATAAAGGTTGGGGTTTTTATTGTTTATGGATGAATATTGTTTCTCATGGTTTAATTATGGTATTCCTTATTTTAATTATGGTTTTGAACATGTGGTTGCATGGTTATGGTGGTTGAACTTGATAATGGTAAATTTCTTTAAACTTGTGACTCTTTAATTGGTTATAGCACCAACCTTATTTTGTAAAATTAGTTTGTAGTTATGGGAAAGGTGGGAATTTGAATTAGAGGTACAATGGAATCCCCAAAGTGTTTGGTTTGACTATTTCTTGAAACTAATGAATGGAACAAATGGTTAAATGGTTAAGGTTGGGTTTGAAAACCTTATGGGGTACGAAGGAATCTCCCAAGTTATTTTAATAATAGAGTATGTGGGGAACGAAAAAATCCCCTAAGTGTTGGCTGGTGACATTACTTGTAAGCTATAGTTGGTATAATGATACCACTTTATAATGTATTAAGAATTAACTCCTGGAATTGGTAGTTTAGTTATGTGCTAAAGGTTTTAATTAGGGAATAATGGGGGTTGTGATAACTAGCAGTAAAGGTGTGGGTCCGAAGGATAGACACTGGAAACTCGTGATTGTCATTATGAGGTTTGGTTTTGATGACCTGTGTCCATAGTTCACACTATTGATATGATTGGATCTTGGTTTGACATGGGGTCGGGGCATTCCCTGGTCTTTCTTGATACCCCTGGTTCGTGTGGCTCACAGACACCAGGGCCTTTTCAGCAGGGGGAGCTGAACCCATATAGCCCGTGGGTGGATTTTTATGACAGTTAAGCTACACAACCCAAGTTTAGATTTTAAATGCATGCTAAACCTTGTTCCCTATCCTAGCATGGTATATATATGTATATATGTGATTGTATATGATTATATGATTTGGTTTTGAATGATGGCATTATTTTATCTTAATCCTTGAGTACATGCTAGCATTCACTCCGCTAACCGTCTTTGGGTGTTGTATCTCCATGTGATGTAGGAACCATCCATACTCTACTATTCCTCCTGCTAAGTGACTTAGATTCGGGGACAAGTTTGAGTCAGATTAAAGTGGTGAGCGTCCATACTCTGGAAGACTCCATTTCATGTTATAGACTTCTTTTCATTATTTTAATTTCCTTGATTTTGGTTTTGGCTATGGTTGGAGGCATGTACCGACTGGTTGCTCTTAGATTATGGTTAGAGGCTTTGTCAGACTACTATGGGCATGGGCGATGTTGGTATTAGTGTTAGCATTAGTTTTGGTATTGGCATTGGGATTGGTTGGGTATTTGGTTATCATTGTTTGGTTATGGTTATAGACTTACTTTATTATTTTATCTTGTAATATGTTTGGGATTTATCCGACATGGAGTGTAGGGTGGTTAATGGTAGGGTATTGAGGGGTGATCTCGAGTCCTGGTTGGACTTGAGATACCCGACATGACTAGGCCCTGGTTTGGGTTATGCCAGTACATGTAAAAGGATAAGTAGGTGAGAACTTTATTTAATACAAAGAGCTTGGTCAATACAAAGAACTTTGTTAGTACAACCAAGTGCTTTGAGCTAGTCCATATGGACCTTTGTGGACCAATAAGACTAAGAAGTAGAATAGGAAAGAAGTATGTTTATGTTCTTGTGGATTACTGTTCAAGATTCACCTAGACTCTTTTCTTTGCTTCTAAAAGAATATGTATTTGATGTCTTCTCAATATTTGTCAAGAAAATGAAAAAACAACTTAGTATTTCCTTTTTCTACCATATCGGACCATAGAACTGAGTTTGAAAATGCAGAATTCCTAAAGTACTGTGCAGTAAATGGGTAGATCATTCCTTCTCTGTTCCTACGACACCACTGCAAAATGGAGTGGTTAAAAGGAAATTAGGACCTTAGAAGATATGTCCAGGACGATGACGATTGTTGGAAGTCATGCTCAAAATCTTCGGTTGAGGCCTTGAGTACTGCTTGTTACATCATCAATAGGTGCAGGACTAGACCTATTTTAGAGAAGACTCCATGTGAACTATTGAAAAGAAGAAAACCTAAAATTTATCATCTTAGGGATTTTGGGTATAAATGTTTAATTCTGAACAACGGAAAGGACAACTTAGGAAGATTTGATGCTAGAAGTTATGAAGGAACTTTTTTGGGATACTCTCTATATAGTAAAGTTTACAAGGTATAAAATAAACAAACAAACTGTGTTGAAGAGAGTGTGCATATAGTATTTGATAAATTGAGCACTATATCTAAATTTTCTCCATAGGATGAAGATTAAGCAGTAGATCATACAATGGAACAAGTTACACTACATGGTCTGTCTGATGAACAAATTAAGGGCATATTGATAGGGGGAACAACAAAACACGAGAATGGTTTATCTAGGAAATTAGCTCCATGTATAAAAGAGAATGTTGGAACCTTATAAGGACAAATATTGAAGAACTAAAAGTATAAGGGATATCATCCAGTTGACAATATTCTCACAAAATATACATCAGGAATCACAACAAGATCAGGACTCAAAAACCTATGTGCATTCAGTGCTTTTTTTTTTTAATCAATAATTGAACCCAAAAGGGTGAAAAGCTCTCTCTGTGATAAAGATTGGATACTATAAATACAAAAAGAACTTTATCAATTTGAAAAGACCAAAGTATGGCGCCCAATCCCTCCTTCTAAAGACAAAACTATCATTGGAACAAAGTGGGTATACAGGAACAAGCATGATGAGGATGGAATAGTTACAAGGAATAAGGCAAGGTTGGTGGTCCAAGGGTACAATTACGAAAAAAAAGGAATTGAGTATGATAAGAAATTTGCTCCCATGTAAAGGCTTGAAGCTATCAAACTACTTATTGCATTTTCCTTCTTATGAAATCACTTTATATCAAATGGATGTAAAGAGTGCATTCTTAAATGAAAATCTCAAAGAAGAAGTGTATGTGAAACAACCTCCTAGTTTTGAGAGTATTAAATTTTCTAATCATGTCTACAATCTAGACAAAGGTCTATATGGGTTGAAGCAAGTTCCAAGACCTCAGATGGGAATGTTATTATTGTTAGCAGTTGTGTTTTCCTTGAAAATATGGTGGCATTATTTATTTGGTGTTCACATGGATATTTTTTCTGATCACAAAAGTCTTCAGTACGTGTTCACTCAGAAAAACCTTAATCTCAGGCAGATGAGGTGGCTTGAGCTTCTCAAAGATTATGATATGAGTCTTCACTACCACCCAGATAAGGCTAATGTGGTTGTTGATGTTCTTAGCAGGTTATCCATAGAGAGTTTGGCTCATTTATAGGAGAAAATACAAGAATTGGTGAAGGATATTCACCTCTTGGATAATCTTGGAGTTCATCTCTTGGACTCTAAGAATGGTGGTATGATGGGGCAAGAAGTGGTTCGATCATCTCTTGGTACAAAGATTAAAGAGAAACAAGTGTTAGATCCTATCTTGATAAAAATCAAGGGTGATGTTGGTGGGCAAAAGGTAATGGTGTTTGAGATTAGTGGTGATGGTACTTTATGGTACCAAGGGATGTTGTATGTTCCTGATGTCGACGGGTTGCGGCAAAGGGTTTTGGCTGAGGCACATGAGTCACGCTATGTTGTTCATCTCAACTCAACTAATATGTATCATGATCTCGAGGAGATCGACTGGTGGAATGGCATGAAGAGGGATATGGCTGATTTCGTGTACAAGTGCATGGTGTGTCAACAGGTTAAGGTTGAGCACATGAGGCCAGGAGGGTTGTATCAAGAAATTAATTTGTCCGAATGGAAGTGGGAAGTTATCAATATTGACTTCTTTACCAGTCCTCCTCCGTCTCGAAATCAGTATGATTTGGTTTGGGTCATCGTGGATAGGATGACGAAGTCTGCATATTTTTTACCAGTATGGACTACCTTTTAGGCGGAGGATTATGCGCGGTTGTATCTTCAATAGATTCTGAAGTTGCATGGGGTACCTATTTCAATTATCTCTGATCGTGGTACGCAGTTTACGTCTCATTTCTTGTGGTTTTTTTAGAAAGTATTGGGACTAAGGTTAGTTTACTCAAACATACCCTAAGATGGAGGAGTTTGTGAACCTTAGCAAGGAGAGATATTAATAAATGAATATACTTTAAAGTTCCATCAGCTATCAAGGTATGCTCCAAATTTGGTGGCTGATATAAGCTCGAGAATAAGAAAGTTTTCCTTTTGGCTAAATAGAAATTTAATTCTAGAGAGCAAGATGCCTTGCTGATTAAATATATGGACATATCAAGGTTGATTGTTCATATGCAAAGGTTGAGGATGAGAAGAGAAAGCAGGAAAAGTTTAGGGATAGGTAGGGAAAAAGGAGCAAGTTTTATAACCAGGGAGATACTCAGTCTCAAGGTGGTAGAGATGGTGGAAAGTGGCAGAAAAAAAAGTGAGGGAGTTCTAGCTCTTTTTTTGCTAGTGCTCCTTATGAGTCGAGAGACAGATTTCATTAAGATGGTGACAATTTTTATGCATAGGTTGCCCAATCTCAGGAGAGCTGAGGTCAGTCAGTTTCTTTGTATCCTCCTTATCAATTCTGTGGTCTTCCTTATTGGGTCTATTGCGACAAAGGAAAGGACAAATGCTTCAAGTGTGCCCAGGTAGACTATCGACTTAGGGATTATCCAGTCAATAAGGTTGCTATGAGGGCGAATAAGATTGGTTGCATTCTTGTTATATGTCTGTGGATTATCGAACCCATAGGGTTGTCTTTAAGTTTCCTGGTAAACAGATTATACAATAGGAAGGTAGTTTCTTATCTCCGAGGGGTTTTTATTTCATATCTTAGATCTCAGAGGTTAATATCTAAGGGTTGTCTTTATCACTTGGTCTGAGTTAAAGATTCTAACTCGTAATGTCCTTCTTTGTCTCCGGTCCCTTTGGTTAATGAGTTTCCAGAGATCTTTTTGGATGATTTTCCTAGTGTTTCTCTGAATAGGGAAATAGAGTTTGGTGTTGATTTACTTCCAGAAACTTGTCCAATTTTTATTCCTACGTATAAAATAGATTTGGCTTAATTGAGAAAACTCAAGGAGCAACTTAAGGATCTTCTAGATATGAGGTTTATTCATCCTAGTGTTTCTCTGTGGGGTGGACCGGTGTTGTTTGTACGCAAGAAGGATGGTTCCCTTCGGATGTGCATTGACTATAGGCAGTTGAACAAGGTGACGAATAAGAATAAGTATCTTTTTGCTTGAATTGATGATCTTTTTGATCAGTTATAGGGTGACAAGTTATTTTCTAAGATAGATTTTTGATCTGGGTACTATCAGCATAAGATTAGGGAGATGGATATCCCTAAGATGGCTTTTCATACTTGGTATGGACATTTTGAGTTCTTGGTGATATCGTTTGGGCTGACTAATGCTCTGGTAGCATTTATTGACTTAATGAATAGAGTGTTCAGGTAGTATATGGATCTCTTCATAATTGTGTTTATTGATAACATTTTGGTTTATTTAAATAGTGAGGTGGATTATGCTAATCACCTCTATATGGTATTACAGACGTTAAAAGAACAATAGTTGTATGCCAAGTTATCTAAGTGTGAGTTCTGGTTGAATGTTGTAACTTTTTAGGGTCATGTTATTTCTAGTGATTGGATCATGGTGGATCTGCAGAAGGTTGTTGTGGTGAAAAGATGGCCTAAGCCCATGACTTCATCTGATATCTGGAGCTTCTTGGGTTTGGCCGGATATTATAGGCTGTTTGTGCAAAGCTTTTCTTTGATGGCTTCTCCTTTGACTAAGTCAACTTAGAAGAAGGTTAAGTTTTCTTGGTCAAATGCTTGTGAAGGGAGTTTTGAGAAGTTGAAGGATAAGTTAACTTTGACTCCAATTCTAACCTTGTCGGAAAGTAATGATGGGTTTGTGGTTTATTGTGATGTATCTCGGGTAGGGCTTTGTTGTGTTTTGATACAACATGAAATGGTGATTGCCTATGCTTCCAGGAAGTTAAAGGTAAATAGGACCAAGATGGAGTACTTGGAGAATAAGTTAAGTGATTTGTCATAGGAGTCTAGCGTGGTTGTGAAGCTAGACTCTCTGGCCATCCAGAAGAGGGAGAGTTTCAAGTATCTAGGGTCTATGATTTAGGTTAATGGTGAGATTGACGAAGATGTCATGCATCGTATTGGGGCAGGTGGGTTGAAAAGTGGATCGCTTTGGGAGTTTTATGTGATAAGAAAGTACCCCCGAAGCTTAAAGGTAAGTTCTACAGAGTGGCAGTCCGACTGTCTACGTTGTATAGAGTAGAGTGTTGTCCAGTAAAGAACTCTCATATCCAAAAGTTAAAGGTCGCAGAGATGAGGATGTCACAATGGATGTATGGCCTTACCAAGAAAGATAGGGTGAGGAATGAGGTTATTCAAGAAAAGGTGGGAGTTGCTTTGATAGAGGACAAGATATTAGAAGTAAGGTTACATATGCGATGAGGAGGGGTTCTAATTCTCTAGTGGGGAGGTGTGAGACCTTGGATATAGATGGTTTTAGAAGGGGTAGAGGTAGGCTGAAGAAATATTGGAGGGAGGTAATTAGGCATGACATAGAGCAGTTAGAATCAATGGAGGACATGACTGTTGATAGTAAGGTATGGAGTATATGGATTAGGGTAGAGGGTTAGGGGTGAGAGTGTGTCAGTAACAGCAGGGGAGCATTTTTTTGGGTTTGAAGTTTCTTGTTCATGGTGTTGTGTGATGTCTAAGTTTTTGGTTAGATAGTTTCTAGTATTATCTTATGGCTGTAGTATTATCTTGTGGCTAGTGGTACTAGTTTATTTTGCATACTGTACTAGTTTATATATATTTATGTTTTGTGTTTGTTATATTGTTATCGATCCTAAGTTGGGGGTCTATCAAAAATAACCTCTCTACTTTACCTGAGGTAGTGGTATGGTTTGTGTACACTCTACCCTCCCCATACCCCACTATGTTGGAATGCACTGGGTATGTTATTATTGTTAGCGGTTGTGTTTTCTTTGAAAATATGGTGGCATTATTTATTTGGTGTTCACATGGATATTTTTTCTGATCACAAAAGTCTTCAGTACGTGTTCACTCAGAAAAACCTTAATCTCAGGCAGATAAGGTGGCTTGAGCTTCTCAAAGATTATGATATGAGTCTTCACTACCACCCAGATAAGGCTAATGTGGTTGTTGATGTTCTTAGCAGGTTATCCATAGAGAGTTTGGCTCATTTATAGGGGAAAATACAAGAATTGGTGAAGGATATTCACCTCTTGGATAATCTTGGAGTTCATCTCTTGGACTCTAAGAATGGTGGTATGATGGGGCAAGAAGTGGTTCGATCATCTCTTGGTACAAAGATTAAAGAGAAACAAGTGTTAGATCCTATCTTGATAAAAATCAAGGGTGATGTTGGTGGGCAAAAGGTAATGGTGTTTGAGATTAGTGGTGATGGTACTTTATGGTACCAAGGGATGTTGTATGTTCCTGATGTCGACGGGTTGCGGCAAAGGGTTTTGGCTGAGGCACATGAGTCACGCTATGTTGTTCATCTCAACTCAACTAATATGTATCATGATCTCGAGGAGATCGACTGGTGGAATGGCATGAAGAGGGATATGGCTGATTTCGTGTACAAGTGCATGGTGTGTCAACAGGTTAAGGTTGAGCACATGAGGCCAGGAGGGTTGTATCAAGAAATTAATTTGTCCGAATGGAAGTGGGAAGTTATCAATATTGACTTCTTTACCAGTCCTCCTCCGTCTCGAAATCAGTATGATTTGGTTTGGGTCATCGTGGATAGGATGACGAAGTCTGCATATTTTTTACCAGTATGGACTACCTTTTCGGCGGAGGATTATGCGTGGTTGTATCTTCAATAGATTCTGAAGTTGCATGGGGTACCTATTTCAATTATCTCTGATCGTGGTACGCAGTTTACGTCTCATTTCTTGTGTTTTTTTTAGAAAGTATTGGGACTAAGGTTAATTTGCTCAAACATACCCTAAATACTTTGTTTGGACGTTTTTAAAGGTTAGGAAAAAGTCAAAACTACCCTTAATGACTCCTGAACGGAACTGGAAATTTGAACTTAAAAACCTAATTTAGGGTACCACCGCAATGTGCCACAATTACGGTGGTCCACTGGAATTCGACGAGTGGGAAATTGGGTGCCTCTGCAATGCGCCACCATTGCGAGCCCTACTGGAATTTGATGATTTCAATTTGACCTTCTCCGCGACACGCTAGACCCCAAAATCACGATGTTTATGACTGGAACTTTAAATTATTTATAACTTCTTCACCGAGGGTCCGTTTTGGATGAATCTTATATCGTTGGAAAGCTAATTCAGTCATTTACATAATGAAAGGTTGAAATCTAGAAAATTCCACATGAAAAATAATTTAGATCTTTCTAAAAGATAATGCTTAGACTTTCCATGGACGAAACTTAGCTAAGAAGACGTCGGGGTGTTACAATATCCCCCCATGGGATCATTCAACCCCGAATAATGATGCAAAACACAAACAAGCACGATTCCAAGCATACTAAAGCATAGAAAGATTTAAATAAGGGTTGTAGCTTCAACTTCGCCATCTACTGGGTCAAAATTGTGTGAGTATCTTGTTCTCGTGTCGTCTTCTGATTCCCAAGTGGCTTCTTCAACCTTCTGATTTCTCCACAACACCTTAATTGAAACTATTTCTTTACTTCTCAACTTCTGGACCTATCGATCTAGGATCGCAATAGGTTCCTCTTCATATAATAAGGAGGCTGTCACCTTGATCTCTTCTACATGCAACACCAAAGAATGGTCTCCAATGCATTTCTTCAATATGGATATGTGAAATACCGGATGGACAGAACCCAAATTGGAAGGCAATTCTAAGTCATACGCAACGCCACCTATTCTCCTTAAAATCTGATATGGTCCTTTATAGCGAGGACTCAATTTACCTTTCTTTTCGAATCACAGAACTCCCTTCATGGGAGAAACCTTCAGATACCCAATCTTCGACCTCAAACTCTAACTCTCTCCTCCTAACATCGGCATAGGATTTTTGATGACTCTGAGCTGTCTTAAGTCATTCTCTAATAAGCTTTACATCTTTCATTGCCTGATGAACGAGATCAGGCCCAAACATATGTATCTCACCCACTTTATACCACCCTATTGGTGACCTACATCTTCTCCTATACAATGCCTCAAATGGCGCCATCTTAATACTGGAATGGAAACTGTTATTATACACGAACTCTATCAATGGCAAGTGATCCACCTAACCACCTTTAAAATCAATCACACAAGCCCTCAACATATCCTAAAGGGTCTGGATGGTGCATTCCTCTTGCCCATCTATTTGGGGGTGAAAAGCAGTACTTAGGTTCACTTGGGTACCTAAACCTCTCTGAAAAGATCTCCAAAACTAAGAAAAAAAATGCTTACCTCGGTCAGATATAATGGACACAGGTGCCCGATGTAAATGAACTATTTCTGCAATGAACAGTTTAGCATAATCTTCTCCTGAATAGTTAGTCCTGACAGGCAAAGAGTACGCTGACTTGGTCACCTATCTACAATTACCCATATAGAATCATACTAGTTTTGGGACTTCAGAAGTCCTATAATGAAGTCCATATTTATCATCTCCCACTTCCATAAAGGCAGAGCTATCTTTTGTGAAGTACCTCCTGGCCTCAAATGTTCTACCTTCACTTGCTGACAGTTCAAACACTTGGAAACAAATCAGCTACATCACGTTTCATGTTATTCCACCAATAAAAAGTTTTTAGATTATGGTACATCTTAGTAGAGCTCGGGTGTACAACATACCTCAAAGTGTGTGCTTTATCAAGGATTCTTTCCCACAGTCCATCAATATTCGGGATGCACAACCTACCCTGATATCTCAGAATACCATGACCACCAATTTCAAACGACATTACCTTTTGTTGACCCATATCTTTCTTGATTTGCATCAAGATGGGATCTTCAACCTGCTTCTCATTAACTTCAGCACAAAGGGATGACTTAGCTATCTCATGAAAAATCACCCCTCCATCTTCAGAATCTAAGAGTCGCACTCCCAGATTTGCAAGGTGGTGAATATCCTTCACCATCTCTCTCTTCCCCTCTTCAAGATGAGAAAAGCTACCCATAGATAACCTGCTGAGAGCATTGGCTACAACATTTGCCTTGCCCAGATGGTAATGCAGACTCATATCATAGTCTTTCAAAAGCTCCATCCAACGCATTTGCCTGAGGTTCAATTCTTTCTGTGAGAGAACATACTGTAAACTTTTGTGATCAGTATAAATATCAACATGCACTCTTAGAGATAATGCCTTCAGATCCAAAGTACAAACACCACGACTGCCTACTCTAAGTCATGAGTGGGGTAATTTCGCTCATGCACCTTTAACTGCCTAGATGCATAAGCTACCACCTTACCATATTGCATTAGTACACAACTAAGTCCCATACGAGATGCATCACAGTATACCACAAAACCATCTAAACCCTCGAAAAGAGTCAAAACAGGAGCAGTAGTCATCTTGTCTTTCAACTTCTCAAAACTATTTTCACACAAGTCAGACCACATAAACTTTACTTTTTTCTAAGTCAATTTAGTGAGCGGAGCATCTATGGAAGAAAAACCTCTCCACGAACCTTTTGTAACAACCCGCCAAACCCAAGAAGCTTCGAATATCAGTTGGAGTCATGGGTCTGGGCCATTTTCTCACTGCCTCAATCTTTTGGGGATCCACTCTAATCCTGTCACTAGATATAATATACCCCAAGAAGGCAATAACATTCATCCAGAATTCATATTTGGAGAACTTAGCATATAACTGATGATCCTTAAGGGTCTGAAGGATAATTCATAGGTGATTGGCATGGTCTTCTTCACTTTTGGAATAGATCAGAATATCATCAATGAACACTATGATGAACAAATCTAGAAACTGATGGAACACCCTATTCATAAGATCCATGAAGACTACAGGAGCGTTAGTCAACCCGAAGGACATGACTAAGAACTCATAGTGACCATATCAGGTTCGGAAGGCTATTTTAGGAATGCCTGACTCCCTAACCTTCAACTGATGATAGCCCGAACGAAGGTCTATTTTTGAAAAACACTTAGCACCCTGAAGCTGGTAAAAAAGATCATCAATCCTAGGAAGAGGATATTTGTTTTTAATAGTGACCTTATTTAACTGGCGGTAGTCTATGCACATACGAAGGGACCCATCCTTCTTTCGCATGAAAAGTATGGGTGCACCCCATGGGGAAACACTAGGATGAATAAAGCCTTTGTCTAGGAGGTCTGCGAGCTATTCTTTTAACTCTTTCAGTTCTGCGAGACCCATTCTATATGGCAGAATAGAAATACGATGAGTGTCTGGCAATACATCAATGCCAAAATCTATCTCCCTATCAGGTGGTATCCCTGGGAGATCTTTGGGAAAGACTTCTCAAAACTTATTCACTACAGGGACTGACTGAAGAGAAAGACTTTCAACCCTGAAATCTTTTACTCAGATTAGGTGGTACATACAACCTCTGGAGATGAGCTTTCAGGCTCTAAGATAAGAGATAAAGTGACCTCTAGGTGCCACAGAATTTCCTGCCCACTCAATTGGTGACTTATGCGGGAAAGAAAAAGTAACCTTTCGGGTTCTACAATCAAGTATGGCATAACACGAATGGAGTCAGTCCATCCCAAGGATAGCATTAAAGTCTACCGTATCAAGTTCTATAAAGTCTGCCACAGTATCCTGGCTAAGAATAGATACAAAAATTTCTATACACCCTTCTAGCAACAACAGAATCATCTACAGGAGTGGAAACAGTGAAGGGTTCTATAATAACTTCGGGCTCAAACCCAAAACCAACAGCCACATAAGGTTCACATAAGATAAGGTAGACCCAGGATCAAGCAATACATAAACATTACAAGAAAAGATTCGTAACATACTAGTGACAATATCTGGTGAAGCTTCTGCCTCCTGACGGTTAGTTAAAATGTATAATCGGTTATGACCACTCCCAGCAGATGAAGGGGCATATTAGGAGGAGGATCCGTGGAGGTGGCTTGGGACATAGCCCCCTCCCCCCCGTATTTCCTCCAGCAGAAGGGCAATCTCTCTGAAGGTGACCCACCTTGCCACAAGAATAACAATTTATCCCCTTAAAATAGCATTTTTTTGGGTGATTCATTCCGCAAGTCTCACACCACGTATAAGTACAATACTGCTAGGCCACACTGCCCTGCGACTGAGTAACTGGGGCTCTGGATCCATGGTGAGTCTGAAAACCCTAAGATTGTTTGTCTGTCGGTGGTCTGGGTGCTGGGGCGCTCGTAGCATACTGTTCATTCCAGCGTAGAGTTATTAGACTCGTGCTTTCTTTGGGTAACCACCTATCTCACAAAATCAATGCATTAAACTCATTTTAATCAATAACATGTCATACTCTGTAGGGTATTGTCATACCCGAATTGCAAGTCATCAATATCACATCAACTTTCCAGCTTTTCATACCATTTTCAACACGCACATATGTATGACTTTCACACCATTAAACACATACACCATGGTTCTCAACATGCAATCATTCAAGAAGTTAAATCATTTATGAATAGTGTCATATCAATTGCAAAACTCATGCTCTCAATGGTTCAACACAAGTATGATATGGGGTATAAACATTATCATGGGGAATTTAGAAAATTCACAACTCGTGTACATTGTACCCTTTTGAAATTTTAGGTCACGGGTTCTCAATTCAACCATCTAAATACATTCAAACAAACAACCCCATGATATCTCAATATTTCTTTCAAAATCATATATCAAAACATGTTATTTGTATTAATTGAAAACCCTCATTTGTAAAAACATATATATACTTGTATAAATTTAAAGTCTTACGTAAGTTCCTTTTTGAAAACATGCCCATGAACTTTAGGATAACCCCACGTACCTCTGTTTATGAAATTAACGTGTTCTTCTTGAAGCCTATGATCTGGAATTTTGAATCTTCAATCAATTTTGAAAACCCATGGTTGAATCTTGGGTTTCTTGAAGTTCTTGTTTGAACCCTATAGAGGATTATTGATGATTTTAGTGAAAATAGGGTTAAGTTGCTCAAAGATACCCTAAATCCTTTATTTGGATATTTTTAAAGGCTAGGAAAAAGTCAAAATTGCCCTTAATGACTCCTAAACGGAACTGGAAATTTGAACTTAAAAACCTGATTTTAGGTACCACCACAACGCGCCACAGTCGTGTTGGTCCATTGGAATTCGACGAGTGAGAAATTGGGTGCCTCCATGATGTGCAACATCGTGGATCCCACTGGAATTGGACAATTGTCAATTTGACCCTCTCCAGGACGTGCTAGACCCCAAAATGATGATGTTTATGATTGGAACTTTAAATTATTCATAACTTCTTCACCGAGGGTCCATTTTTGATGAATTTTATATAGTTGAAAAGATAATTCAGTCATCTACGTAATGAATGGTTGAAATCTAGGAAATTCCACTTGAAAAATAATTTAGATCATTCTAGAAGCCAATGCTTAGACTTTCCATGGATGAAACTTAGCTAAGAAAATGTTGGGGTGTTACACGTATCCCTGTGATGGGATTTTGTGCAACTTAAGTAAGGGTATTTCGAACATTTCCCTACTTACCCTAATTAGGACCCACAACTTCTAATATACTTAAAAGGTTATTTACTCATTTATTCTATTCATTAACACTTAGAAACTACTTCAAAACATCCAATAATTCTCTTAAGAGCTTTTGGGCAAGAAGTCTAGGGTTTTATCTTGTGGATTGCTTTGGTGCTTGCTTTGGTGATTTCTTTCCATCAATTCTTTGGTATAAGGCAGGATTTTCTTCCCTCATTGTAATTTCAACTAAAGGCATGGTTTATATGATTGATTTCATGATTTTACTATTTTATGATTATGGTTTCTCAACTATTATTAGGGGTTTTGATATTGAGTGCTTGGTTATAGTTTTCTATGGTTTTAATTTTGCTTTTATATGTATTAATGGAGGAATTTTAACAATTGTATCTCATGGTAATGGTTTGATAGTCTTTGGAATTGTTTTAGGCTATATTATACCCCCAAGGTGTTTGATCAAATGCTTATAAAGATATATTCATTGTATTGACTTCTTTTAATGGAACACTTGCATGTTTCAAACTGGATAAAAGATTTATGCATGGTTTAAATGGTTTGAAAAGTCTAAAGTCTAAATGGTTATGCTTATGAAGAACATAAAGTCTCCCAAGTAAATTTAATATGGTATATAGAAAGGTCACCTAATATCCCCTTAACCCAAATATTTTGGCTATGGATATTACTTGCAAGTAAGGGATGGTATGATGATACCACTAACATTAGCCCTTTTTAATAAATGGTAAATGAATTGTTTAGACTTGGTTTTAATTACGAATTAATGGTGGGGTGTGTAGCTAAGCCATGGAAGGTGGTGGTCTCGAGGGGACAAAAATTAGAAACTCATATTTATCAATATAAGGGGTCCTTGATGACCACCTGTGAGTGTCATAGTTAATATTAAAGGGATGTACTATTCATCCCATGGTATATTGCCCGATCATGCGGCTAAACACGCTAGGCCCTTTCAGTAGAGGGAGATGAACCCATATCACCTATAGGTGGTTAGGACAGCAAAGCTACACAACCCAGGTAAGGGTTTTAAGTTTATGCTAAACCAGGTCCCTTTTTCCTGGCTTATATATGTTTGGTTGTATGCATTATGGATGGTTTTACTTGGTTTTATGACTGGCATTATTTCATCCTTATCCTGATATTCATGCTAGCGGTGATTCACTAACCCTGTGTATTGGAGGTTGTATACCCATGCTATACAGGAATTGGCCATTCTACTCTTTCTATTTAGCATGTGAATTTGGTATCAATATTTGGACTGAAGTGGTAAGTTTCCTTTCTTTCGAAAGGCATCATTTTATGTTATAGATTTATTTAGACACTTTTTTATTTTGGATATTAGTTTTGGCCATGGTGTCCTATTCGAATTTATTTACTTTTTTGGATAGAGGATTTGTGGTACTTCTGGGGGTATGTATGGGTGAGACCGGTATTGATGTTGGCCTTAGCATTAGAATAAGTTGAGAGGCTGGCATCATCGGATATAATTTCTCATTGTTCTATCATATTACATTTTGGGATTGATTTTTTTATTATGTTTTGGTATTTTCTTTGGTTTATGGTCTATGGTTTAGTTTGGTACGATTGGTTAGTTGGCGGCTGGACTCAATTGGGTCGGTCACGGTTGTGACCCTATCCCAAAGTCTTAATGATAACAATAACGCCATCTTATTATATGTTCAAAATTTTTCAGTTGATATAAGGCTAGACATAGGTGGTTGGGCTGGGTAACAGGTAGCGGTCCCCAGTCCTGGTTAGACTTGGGATGCCTATTACTACAAGGCCTAGGGTTGGGTCATGTTAGTCCTAGGAAAATGAACACTGGAAACCATATTTGCTGCTGTTGGGGGTCTATATAACCATGTGCTTGACACTCACTTCATAATTATATTTGGGATGGTTATTTCCCATGGTGACTTTAGTTTTCCCTCATTTCATATGGTTAACATGCACTGGGCCCTTTCAGTAGGGAGAGCTGAACCCATATATCCCATGGGTGCCTTTAGGATAATTCGAGCTACATAGTCCAGTTTAATATTTTAAAACTCTCATTTTCATGACCCTTACCCTATCCCAGCATCTTATATATGTATAGATGAATGTGTATATGTGGTTTTGATTGATTTTGGACGTGTCATTATTTTATCACTTCCCTTGAGTTATATGCTAGTGTTTATCCCACTGATCATCCTAGGATGCTACATTATTTCATGATGTATGGTCCGAAGATTTTTTTGTTGCTCCTGTGCAACGTTAAGTGGATTAGCATGTATGTTGAGTTTTCGTGAAGTGGTGATCCTCCATCCTTCAAAAGTATTTATTATTTTATTATTCTTTACTTATTAATTCAGTACTTTTGGATTCTTTTTGGTCATCATTCGAGGCTCATCCCGACTTTGATGTTAATCTTGTTTAGAGGCTTTCGTGGATAGATATGGTTGGTTGGTTATTGATTGACTCTTAGTTTTCATAGAGTTATCTATTCTTCTTCTTATTACTGTTTAATTGGCTTCCATATTGTTATTATCATTATTATTGTGCTCTTAAGGTTAGGCTAAGGGGGTGGTCTTTGGTCCATGGTGAGCTTGATATACCCATCACGACTTGGCCCTGGTTCAGGTTGTGACACCTTGGGAGGTTCATGTATTATTAAAACTAGAGTTTATAATTTTTTAGGTTATAGAGCTTGTAATCATTGGTTAGGTGTCTCATTGATTTAGTGAAATTAGTTTAAATCTTATAGAGGCACAAGTCGTGGTTTTTTACACCTATTTTGAGCTGGGTATTTTTCACGTAAAATGTTGTATTCTTGTTTACTACTTTCAACACGTTAGATAACCCATTTCATCCATAGAAAATAATTATCTACAAATCACTAAAACACTAGAGCATGTAGAATATCACACATATTTCACACACCATTCATATGTTGAATGTCTTCTTCAAGGGGAAAATTATATAAGTATGTTCATGATCATTAAAACGTTATATACAAGATTTTTATCTTGTTTTTATGCTTTCGTAATTCATGAGAAATGTACCTAATATTATGGCAATTAAAAGCACGCTATCAATGACTGTTTATGTCAAAATAATTTTTTTAAATTTTTTTCAAACCTTCTATAGAGGTGAGATATGACATTTATCCAACCATGCAGGAGCATGTACGTATTCATAATTTTTTTCACATCTTGATACATTTACTTTCAATAATGGTCCTCAAAATCACTTTGAAAAGTCAAGAGCAGTGCCACTTTATATTCCATTATTATGATGGAAGATTTATAAAACTTATCAAATTAAGTTGCACTACAATCATGTGCCCAGTGACCTTTCTTATGATGCCCATTAATAGAAAAATTTGCCTTCACCTTTGAAAGACATTTTGAGAACTCATAATTTTCTTGGAAAAGTATTTTAATTCTTTAAAATATGTTATACTCAATGTACACGTCTTCGGAATGACAAAATCATTCATGCCAACTGATAAACAAATTTTTACAAGTAAACTCCAAATTTACTGGGGCATGTGCTATTTGCTTGAGTAAATTTCAGAGTTCATTTTGAAAGTAGATAGCAAGATTTACTGTTGCATAGTCATATTACTTTGAGAGTAAGTTCATTATATTTACTACTTCAGAAGTAGATTTTACATTTACTACTCCAGAATAAATTTTAGAATAATTCTTCTTATTCTACCTCTTCAGGAGATGAGTCGTGATATCTCACAATCAAAATATGTGCATATTTATAAGTATTACTAAATACTGTCACATTCGTACCAAGAAATAGATCTATTTTTGTGATATTTATCAATAGTTCTCATTCTCCAAGAATGAAATATTATCAATTGAATGTTCCTTAAGCATATCAAATTGTGATTGCTGAGAATCTCTTTTAGGATATTGCTACTTCAAGAGCAAATTAAAGCATACATATGATGTAGAGAATATTTTTTAATACATCTTTAGTTATAATTACAATAAGCATGTAAAATATTATATTTTTGTGCCTCCACGCTCATATTCATACATCCAATCACTTGTCTTTTTTTTCAAATATATTATACATTTCTACTACATTCACTTCAGGAAATGGAGCATATTCAAAGGTATTAGTTCCATGAATTTTTTCCAAAAGCACATTATGATGTCTTAGTCACCATTATATTATCAATATGGTGCATTGAAATTCAAACTCAACATCTTATCTATATAAAGGCATCTTAGGTTACAAATTGATGGAATAAACCCAACATCTTATCACCATGATATATTGAGCCTCTAATCTAATATCTTACCCTTTTAGTGTAAAAAGATTTGAATCATCGTCTTATCCGCTCAAAATTATAGTAGCTTATCACATATTGTTTTGAATCATAAATTAGCAATCATATGTTATTTATAAAATTGATATAGGATAGTGTACAACATTATTGTAAAGCATAATAGGCATTTACCTCATATATAATATAATATAACATGTAAGATTATATGTAAATTATAAACAAAAATAGAGAAAGGAAAAATCCATCTCATTGGTCATGTACCTCCACGGTACTTTAAGAATCAAGATAAGAAATCAGTAAAATAAATAAGATCTGTAAATTGTGTATGCAAAGATATGTTCTCCAATTTCTTGAGACGACTTTCACATGAAACAACACCTACATCAGTAGTCGTCTCGAAACACAAGATGATTATATATAATGGATATATTATATTAAAGTTCAAAGGACTCAAAGAATATTCTTTAATAGAATACTTATTTTATGAATAATACTCTTAGTAAATACTTGAGATTGCAATTTATTTGGAAATTAACTAACTATTGCGAGAGGATATTCACCCTCGAGATCTATTTTATGTAATTCTCATGGTAAAGTTCCATGTTGATAATGTGTTATAAAATAAAATCTAGTATTAAAATAAATAGCAAATTATATATAGAGAGACAGAACTTGTTCTTATTACTTCATGTTTCTGTGTTTTACAAATGCAAGAGGTGGGGGCTATATATAAAGGTCATATTCTTGGGCAATAAGTTGTTAAACTTGGGGCCAAAGTTGTTTTTACTTTGACATAGGGGTGACCCATTTCCTTAGGCATTAAGGATGTTCAAATGACATTTATCTTCATTACATCTTATTTAAAATTTCTTAAGACATTTATAAAAAGTGGACAACTAGTATGGAATGGAGGAGTGTTCATTAAACTTTGGACTTCTATCGTTCAGATTCTAGTATTTCTTTGTGGAATTTGAATTGCAATTCTTGAATTCCACATCTTGTCCTAGAGTTTGAATTTCCATTGTCCCAAACTCCAGTGTCGTTACTTCCTATGTATAATTTTCTTGCCAGATTTTGCTTCTCCAAAGTCAATCTTCATAAATTTTGATCAATATTTTAAGATGTATTTTTTCATCTTATAAATATGAGAAGGGTTGCAACTTATACTATTTTCTTATAGTTTTTGAATATTTAATTGTTGAATTGAAATATTAAAATAATCTACTTTTATATAGCTTTGGAGTTTAGTTAAATTGACTTTTGTAAAGCGAACTGTGACAGTAAAAGTGAATGGGGGAGGAATGTTCCCTCTGTTTCATTTTACTTGCCCTTACCAAAAATAGTTTTTCCATTTACTTGTCCAATTTATGAAATCAAGAGAAGTTTATTATATTCTTCCAAAAATGCACCTATCATTATATGATTAAAGTATTAGCTATCAAATTAAGATTTTCAAAGCATAATCAAAGTTAGTTTAGTAAAATAAATCTCTGGTACATATTTTTTTAGGAGAGTGTTAAATCAGCATGGCCAATTAATTTTTGTTAACTCAAAATTAGCCTAGGGAGGCCTTTATTAATCAAATCAATATGTACAAAGATCCAAAACCCAAACAAGCAACGACCCAATCTAAACTCCGACAAAAAAATTAAAAACAACCAAAGGAAAATAGGAAAGTATCCTAATCTAGAAAGTTTATATTGCCTATACTGCTTATCTCCTTTCATTATTGGTTTTCACTGATGTAGTCATATCACTAAGTAGCTAATGAGTAAGATTGATGAAAGCCAAGAAATCAAGCTTCCAATTCATGAAAACGACGAGTTGTCATAGATTTCACACTAGAGACTTTCAAGTCTCACAAGTGTCGTGATATCAATCCACATGAAGACTTCTCCTACTCATTGAAATATATTGGAGCAATCAACTCTCAGTTAATTCAAAATCTTACCCATAAACCCATAAATCATTGTTACCTATTAAAACTTCTCCATTTGTGTTGCTTCATTGTCATATGAGCTCAACTAGGAACTAATACCACTGTCTAAGTTAACAATACACAAATGATTAAGCTTCAAAAAGATCTGGTAAATAGACTTTATTTACCCTTATAAATCTCTAGATTTTGGGTTTTGATTTATGTTCAACTAACCCATTTTTTTGATTTTCTTTAGTTGCATTTCAAATCATGGCTCAAATGGCTACTCTTTTCTTAAATTCACAGGCAAATTATTCTATTTCTATCATTGTAATGTTATTTTGTCTGGATTCGTTGTTGTCTTTTTTTTTGCTCCTCCAAAATTGTTGTGATAGATGTAAACTAGAACTGTTTTATGCTGGAAAATTTCCATTCTTGCACTTTACAATCTTAATTGTTGGAATTTGTTATTTATCTAAGCTAACAAGAGCTCTGTCTTCAGCTGAAATATCATGAACGAAATTGTAGTTAATATCTGATGTACCTGTAAAATAAGTTTATAAGCTAAAAGTTCTTCCATCTTATTTCCTTCTCTCAATGTATGCACCACCACCATTTTTTTATGTTCCATCAAGCTTTGATTTTTTTTATTTCCAATGACTATCTTCAGTGGTACTTCCCAAATTCCATCTATGATCTTTTTAAAGATTAGATAATTTGTCTCCAAGATTGTAGGAAGATAATTATGATTAACACAGTATTCCAACACTTTCACATAGCTCTAGTTACAGCTTCTAAACAAGATAATGCACCAAAATTGTAGGTTGTAGAAGACTCCAACTCTGATAGGAACTATTTTAATTTCAGTGAAGTTACACTTCATAATTCCTTATGAAAAAATCACTAATACTTGGGCTTGGGTTTATTTATATGCATGATTTATGTTGCATTTAAACCACCCTTTAGTAGGTAGTTTTCACTTCACCACTTCAGTTTGAATGGATGGGTTATATACTTTAAAGAATCTGATCAACATGGGTATTGCTTATATGCTTCAAAGAATTTGATCAGCATTGATCCAGTTGTTGGGTAATTTTTCAATCATGGGTACCTAATATTAGCAAAGAGAAGTAGGTTTCTATTGACTTCCACGATCATACCACTAACTGGACATCCTTTCTCCATGTTTAATCCTATTTCTTCTCTTTCATATCTATCATAAAATGAATGCACTAAAAATAGGGCCTAGGAACCTTATTGTTTTTGCAAAACAAGACCACAAACTACTAGCTATAGGACAATTAACAAATAGATGTTCAAATGATTCATGAACATTCAAATCACAACAAATGCAATTTCTTACATTTTCTAGCCTTGTTTCAATTAAAAGTCTCTAGTTAGTTGTTTCTTCTTCCATTGAATTCAAAAGAAAATGGATACCTTGAAAGGTATTTTTTTTTCCCATATAAATTTTAGCTCATTGTATAATGCGTCAACCTGCCTTATTAGCTCTCATGCACTGGTAATTGAAAACTTTCCTAAACTTTGCAACATCCATCATGGTTTGTTACCTTCATCCAATATTAAAATACCCTGGGTTTTGATCCTTGGAATTTTTTAAGTTTTGAACTCACTAGACATCATACGACTAGAGGTACTAGTCATATGTTATGATACGATTTAGGAGGGACTTAGTCATACCTTAAATAGTATGGTGGGGATAGGTGTCTGTCCAAGGAACGAGTGGACAATATACAGATCACATGTTAGGTTATGGGTCATATGGAGCTAACTCATATGTTAATCAACATATCCTTGATCATATTCTGTCTAGGGTATGAGTTGTAGGGTACTTTTAGTACCTGAGGGGATTATTTGGTGTTTCATTGTCATATGTTGACCATTTTAGGGGTCTAAGGTAAAGCCTAAGGTAGGAGTAAGGGTACCACTCGTATCCTAGGGTACGGATGAAGGGGGTGCTCGTACCCTCCTATGGGCATTTAATACAGTTTAAGTTGGGGGTAATCTGGATATTTCCCTTTATAATTCCTTGGGACCCCCACAACCTAAAACACCATTCGGAGCTTTTTTAACTCATTTGCAATCAATTAAACACTCTAAACTCTCTCAAAATCTCTCAAGGCTCTTGGGTTAAGCAAAAGCTAGAGTTTCCTTCAAGGTGGTCGATTGAGGCTCATAGGAGTGATTTCTTCTCATATTTTTAAAGCTTGTTAAGGGGTCCCAGACTTAGAAAATTTTAGTTAAGTATTCAGACTTAGTGTTATTTTAGCCTTCGTAGGTTGGAAACTATATTTCATAATCCTCATGACCTTAAAGTAATAATTTTTAGGTTGAATCATGATTAGGAATGTCAGTGGGTGTTCCCAAACAAGTTTTGGATATTTTGTACTTCATTTGGATCACATTTGAAAGGTCAATCTAGTGGATCGACGCGATCTCAATGCGCCGCATCGCCCATCGCATCGATGAGTATTTTTCCCTAACTCCCAGTGCTAATTACAATGAACTGACACAGACTCAACACGATGCGTTGGCCATCGCGTCGATGCCAATGATGCATCACATCGGTCTGCGCAACACTAAATCATTAAAAATCCACGCCCTCAGGGGTAATTTGGTCTTTTCCCACCTTATGTCAGCCCCCAAAACATAAAATTAAGCCACTTTAGAGGCAAAATCCATTCATCTTTCTCAAAAATTCTCAAGAAGCAAATCTTAGGATCTCTAATTCAAGATTCAGCCTTCAAGAACACTCCATCATTCCTTATAAATTTGAATACCAAGGTATGTGAAGTGTTCATCCAAGGGTTTCCTTCCACCCTTGGAGTTTAAGAAACTCTTACTAAATACAAGTTAATTAATTTCAAGGATTTCATATTGGATCTTGAATGTATTAATGATTATGATGTTAATGGTGATTTAATTCCATGATTTGTCCCAAGTTTTATGCAAACTAATTTAATTGTGAAATTGAATTATGTGAACTACATGTCAAACTCTTGAATTACAAGTTGACTGTAGAACCCATGATATTACTACATATTTATTGATATGTGAAACACCCATGCTCCCTAAGTGTTTGTCAAAATGCTTATGTGATTAGACTAGTCCAAGCATAACATGTTATTGTGTGATTTCAATCATGCACAAGCTCATGTATAACAAGTGTTTGACCAAAGATGTCTGAGTGAATCTATTATTTGCAAGCTAGTACCATTATGCTAATAAAGTCATGCAGTGATTTACTTTTCATGCTATCGAGTCATGGGGGTATTTAATACCCGACAATTTAGTTGTTTACCTAGAGCCAGTGTCAGTTAAAGAACAATATCAGTCATGTCACATTCAGTAGTACTCTCAGTCAGTTATAAACTCAGGAGAAACTTAGTAGACTCAGTATCAGTCCAGTCCAGTTTAGTATTTAATTCAGACCTCAGTGAATTCAGTCAGTTAACAGATTTTAATAGTATTCCATCAGTTAGCAGAACTCAGTAAACTCTATTCAGTTCAGTTAGACAGTATAATCTGTAATAGTTTAGTCAAGCCTAGTATGGACTAGGAATTAGTTCAGTGTCTATTCAGTTGGGAGTAGGATTCAGCACAGAGAGAACCCAGGGATGGGGGCATTCCTATCAGCAGAGGGTTTAACCCTTAGTAGCAATCCCTGCATTATAGAACTATGTAACCAGCGTAGGTTGAGATATCTTCCTGGTAGACTAGGGTTGATACATCTCATATAAGTTTTCCTACCTGTGAGGGTTGATGAAAGAGTTTTCTGTCAGAGATGGTTAACTCACAGTTGTCCTTACCCGTAGCATGGTACTGACACCCTTCTAACTGGGGTTACAGGTTGGACCCCAATCTATTCAGAAAGGGGCATGTCAGTTAGATGATTACCTCCTACAATCTCAGTTTCAATCTTTAAAATAGAACTTAATTCAGTTCTACAAAAATCAGGACTGCTAGACACAGTCACTCAGTTCAGTACAGAACTTAGAATAGTTTCACAAAATTAGGACTATCAAATACAGTTGCTCAGATAATAGTAATACAGTATCAGGAAACTCAAATATTAGTAAATCAGTAATCCAGAACTTAGTATCTAGTGTTGTCACGACCTCAGTTACAGTTTACATATTCATGCATGTACTCTCATTCAATTATACTCATGTTATTCAGTCAGTATTATTCATGCATATGAACCCATGCATCTCACCCTACCTTACTTAGCATACTAATACATTCAAAGTATTGATATATACTTTTCTTTTACACTATGATGTTTTATATTATAGGTTCAGATGTACGGGCTCTCGATCATACTTAGCAGCCTGATCCATCTGTAATAGACTAGTGATGAGTACTTGTTTTTCGAGGATAGATTTATTATTCCAGTATTTCAATACTCAGTTTATTTCAGTAGTCGGAGTAAGTTGGGGACTTGTCCTATCAACTCCTTATTGAGACAGTAGAGGCTTTTCTGACTAAAGCATTTTAGACAGATGTATCAGTATTTAGTTTTCAGTACTCAGTATTTATTTATAGTTTTGAACCTTATGGAAAGTTTCTGCCAAATTTCCATATAATACAGTACTATTATTTAGTTATTGCAGTAGGTACCAGTCATGGGTTAGCTTATAGTCCTTTAGGATTATGAGCACCATGTAGCATCCGAGGTACAGACTCGGGGCGTTACAAACTTGGTATCAGAGCCTAAGGTTTAATTGAGTCCTAGGAAGTCTGAAAGCCGCATCTAATTGAGTCTTTTTCATAGGTGTGTAGTGCACCACACTTATGAATAGGAGGCTATCATCTGTTTTAGAAAAAGTTTCCCTTCTTCCAGTATTCATATTGTGCAAGTGAGAATGAACTTAAGTTAAACTCTCAGTCTAATCCGTTCTTTTCTTTTTATTTATAGAATATGCCTACTGATCTTGGGCATATTTATAGGTCTAAACACCGCTATTCACCCATATTTAGAATTGTTTTGAGAATAAAAATTGTGTTATATATATTGAATTATGAGCTAAATTATATTTCATGGATAACCTATGTGATAGAGATACAGGGTAAATTTCCCATGGATTCAGATGAAAATTACATACATATCATGAAGATGTGAAAGACCATGTTGATCAAGTCCAAGAACATGAGTAGATGCATGAGAGAAAGGATAAAATAAAAGAGCTAAGGAAATATGAGTGAGAAGAGAATAAATGGAGTGAAATTCCAGTGACGCTATGCTAACTCAATGCATCGCATTGACTAGTAAAAGTTGTACCTTAGCCAAAATTTCATGAGCAACTTTTAGTGCATCGATATGAAGTCAATGCATTACATCGATGTGTAAGTTTTTAGACTTAGTCAAAATTTGAGATGACAATTCCAGTGACACGATGCAATGTCAATGCATCGCATTGTGTGTTGAAGAAATAAGACTTAATCAAATTTTCAAAGACAAATTCTAGTGCATCAATGTGATGTTGACGCGATGCATTAGCTGGATCGATGCGATTAGTGATGCATCGCGTTAAGTGTGTAGATCTGGTAAAATTTTCACAAGTATAAAAGAAACACATGAGCATAATTCCAAACACTTTTTTCAAGCATAGCAGTGGAAGAAAAGCATAGAATTCTTTCTTTTAGGGTTCATATTATTTCTTTTAAACTTCTTTACTTAAATATAAATTCTGGATATGATTAATTACTTATTTTTGATGTTTAATTCAAACATGAGTGGCTAAACACCCTCTTTCTAGGGTTGAGGCCAAGAACATAATTACTTTTTGATACTCTTTATAGTAGTTTCTTTTTGGATTATCATCTGGGTTGTTCTTAATTTCTTGAGCTTGCTATTTTGATGAGTGGCACCATTAGAATAAATCTATATTTTTATGTGAATCCAGGAGGAGAATCATAGGATAGAATGAGAAATTAAGGAGCAAGGTTCTTACCCATTTTAGAAAATAAGGGGTTTGAATTAGCATCTAGGATAAGGATATACCTAGAAGCCTTGCTTAGTTCAATTGCAAGAATATTATTTCATGAATCTAGGAGAATTGTTGTATCTCTATGGGAGTTGTAGCTGCAATATTCAATAGATAGAAGATTTGAGGTAGGGAGACAAAAATCGTAGCCTAAACCTTGCGAACCAATAACTCGATAACCAATTAAACTGCTATAAGAATAAAGATTTGTATGATTGTTCATAAAGCCTTAACCCTGGAAGTCTTATCATTATTGTTTACAACTGTTGCTTACCATAAAATTTTATTTCTTAGTTATTAATTTACATTTTTATTCTCAATTTCAAAATCATATTGATACTTTACAACACTTAATACTCATTGTCTAAAATGAAAAGTTGGTTAAATTTCTTGTTGGTTAGTCCTCATGGGAATGATATCTGATTGTCTAAATCACTATATTACTTATATGATCACATGCACTTGTGTGTGTGTTTGAGTCGCAATAAGTTCTTGGTGTCGTTGTTGGGGACTATTATAATTAGTAAATTGCTAAATTTTTGATTTTTGATAGTAAGTTTAAGTGTTAACAACTTGCTCTTGGCAGCTAAATTTTTACAGGTTTAGCTGAATAGAGAACTGACGAGAGATAAAGAATTGGTAGATCCTTTTGCAGAACCAGAATAGATCTTTCAACAAAACCAAAGAATGGCTGAACAATAAAATGATCCAGCCGATCCAAATGCCAAAAATATCCCACCTCCGATTATTTGAGTTGTTCTTACTCAACCAGCTGTTAGACCTATTCGTGAAGTGGCAATTCCACTTACAAACCATGTGACGAACAGTATTCGTAAGCCTGAATCAGGTGGTCAATTTGAATTGAAGAAGAATATGGTGCAATTGCTGAACTTAGTGAGGCAATTTCATGGCCTTTTACATGAAGATCCGCAGTAGCACATATAAACCTTCCTAGAAATAATCGATACTTACATTCCTGAAGGGGTGAGTTCTAATTATGTTAGATTGACACTCTTTCCTTTTTCCCTAATGGGGGAAGCAAAAAGGTGGTTACATGCTGAACCACCACTCTTCATCACTTTATGGGAAGATCTATCTTAGAAGTTCCTTATTTGATTCTTTCCATCTGGGAAAACTGCACACTTGAGGAGTGAGATCTTGAGTTTTAGACAGAAAGAAGGAGAGAATTTCTACCAAGCTTAGGAGAGATTTAAGGGTATGCTCAAAAATTACCCTCACCATTATCAGTCCAATGATGTTCTTGTTCATACTTTCATTAAGGGATTGGATGCACACATGAAGATTCTCTCAAATTCAGTAGCAGGTGCACGGGATCTTGAGAAGACGTATGAAGAATTGTACACACTGCTGAATCAGATTTCACAAGGGAATCCTGACTGGCATGCTAATTCGAGGAGTACTCCTAGGAAGGTTATAGAGGTATTGGAGGTAGACCAGTTCGCTACATTACAAGCACAGATTGTAGCCATGCAAAATCATATTATTACTCTGCTTAATAACATAAAGCTAGGATTTACACAAATAGCAGCCACGGCTAATGCAGGCTAAATGGCGAATTCTTGGTGTGAGGTTTGTGGAAGTGGTGAGCATATAGTAGATGCATGTTCTGTTAATCTAGATTCTATCAACAATGTAGGAAATGTAAATTTTCAGGGATAATAGAATTTTGGTAACACGTATAATCCCAACTGAAGGAACCATCCCAATTTCTCATAGGGTGGAAATCAGACGCAGAATACAAATCAGTACAAGGGACTAGTGCAACCAAATCAATAGACGGCTCAGAATAATCAGGCGACTGATCAAACTATCAATATAGAGAATTTAATGAAGTAGTTTATGGCTCAACAAGCATAGTTTGCTATAAAAATAAAAACTCAACAGGCACAGTTTGCAGCGGAGTTGAAAAGTCAACAATTGCTTATGAGAAATCTAGAGTTGCAACTAGGTCAAATCGCAGGAGCACAAAATACAAGACCTGAATAAACATCACCTAGTGATACAGAGGTAAATCCTAAGTAGGTGAATGCGAATACAACAAGGTGTGGGATGCAAACCAAGGAGAAATTTCAGGAGCAGGTTAGTTTAATAGTCACTAATGATGGCTGTAAAGACAATGCAAAGAAAAAAGTTAAGGAAAAAATAGTAAGTGATGAAATTCATATGGAGAAAAAGACTCTCCTATTACCCTTTTCTCAAACATCAACAAAACATCAAGAGGAGGCAAGTTATAAGAAGTTCTTAGATCTTCTAAAGTAAGTTCATGTAAATCTGCCTCTTATTAAAATTCTACAAAGTGTACCAAAATATGCAAAATATTTGAAGGATATAGTTATAAATAAAAACTGATTAACTAAATATGCTACAGTTGCACTTACTGAGGAATGCACATCAAAGATTTAAAACAAATTACCTACGAAGCTAAAGAATCCAGGTAGTTTCACTTTGCAGATTACCATTGGACAGACCATTAGTGCTCGTGGATTGTATGACTTAGGGGCTAGCATCAATCTTATGCCTATTCGTAGTATCGAAAGATGGGTCTTGGGAGTCCCAAACTACTACTATTGTTTTGCAGTTGGCAGATAGGTCCCTTGCTAGGCCTGATGGTATTATCAAAGATGTCTTGGTACAAGTGGGATCCTTAATCTTTCTGGTGGATTTTGTAATTCTTGAATTTGAAGCTAATCCTATTATTCCATTTATTTTAGGATGACCTTTCTTAGTAATAGGACAATCATTAATTGATGTAACGGCAGGGAAAATGACAATGAGAGCACATGATAAAGTGGAGGTTTTTGATGTGTACAAAGCACTAAAATTTCCAACTATATATGAAGAGTTATCGGCTATATTTATTATCTATCCCGAGTCTGATCAGAGGCTGCTATTGTCAGATGATTCCTTAGAGAAAGCTTTGGTAGGTCGTGATCTTTATGGAGATATGAAAGCATAGGCATTAGTCCAAGTCATGAATTTTGCGCTCAATTAAACAAAAAAATTGCCTTTTGATCCATTGAATATGCCAATTGGTCCATCCCTAAAAGCTTCAATTGATGAAGCTCCAAAATTAGGGCTTAAAGTTCTTCCTCCTCACTTGAAATATTTTTACCTTGGCGATAATGATACCTTTCCTATTATTTTTTCTATGGGATTATCTAATATGCAGGTACAAAAAGAAATGACAGTGTTGAAAAGGAGGAAGAAGGTGATCGGGTGGCAAATGTCTGACATTACAGGAATAAATCCATCTTTTTGTATGCATAAAATACAAATGAAGGAAGATTTCAAGCCAAGAATGGAGCAACAATGCAGGTTGAATCTAGTGATAGAAGACGTGGTGTGGAAAGAGGTTATTAAGTGGCTAGATAATGGGATTATTTATCCAATTTTAGATAGCAAGTGGGTGAACCCAATACATTATGTCCCAAAGAAAGGTGGGATGACTATGGTTACTAATGAACTAAATGAGCTAATCCCCACTCTTATGGTGACCGGATGAAGAATTTGTATTGACTACTAGATGCTAAATGAAGCCACAAGGAAGGATCATTATCCTATTCCTTTCATTGATCAGATATTGGATAGGTTGCCAGGGCAGGAGTATTATTATTTTCTTGATGGTTACTCAGGCTATAATCAAATCACTATTGCTCCTGAGGATTAAGAGAAGATGACTTTTACTTGCCCATATGGTACCTATGCCTTCAGACGTATGCCCTTTGGCCTCTACAATGTGCCTGCGACATTTCAGAGATGTATAATGGAAATCTTCTTCGACATTATGGAAGAATTTGTCGAGGTATTCATGGATGATTTCTCTGTCTACGGTGATTCTTTTAATAAATGCTTGCAGAATTTAGATCGAGTCCTAGCTCAATGTGAAGAGATAAATTTGGTGTTGAACTAGGAGAAGTGCCACTTTTTGGTGAAGGAAGGAATCGTCCTAGGCCAGAAAGTGTCATGTAAAGGACTTGAGATAGATCAGGCTAAAATTAAAGTGATTGAAAAGTTGCCACATCCAGTCAGTGAAAGGAATGCAAAGTTGTTTGGGGCATGCAGGTTTCTACAGGCACTTTATTTAGGATTTCTCAAAGATTCAAGCCCGATGTGCAAACTATTAGAAAAAGAGGCCAAGTTCAATTTTGGGGCAGATTGTAAAGAAGTATTTGAGAAGCTGAAAAAGAAGCTGATTGAAGCACCTATTTTGATTTCTTTGGATTAAGAATTGTCGTTTGAATTGATGTGCGATGCTAGTGATGTGGTTGAAGGAGATGTTTTGGGTCAAATAAAGGATAAGATATTTCGCTCTATTTACTATGTTAGTAAAGTCTTGAACGATGCCCAAATAAATTATACAGTCACTGAAAGGAGATGTTAGCGGTGGTGTGTGTATTTGATAAATTTAAAACGTATTTGGTGGGCACATAGGTTATTGTTCATACTGACCATGCAGACATCAAATATCTCTTCAATAAAAAGGATGTAAAACCTCGGTTGATCTAGTGAATTTTGCTATTGTAAGAGTTTGACTTAGAGGTTCGTGATCGTAAAGGAGCAAAAAATCAAGTTGCAGACTATTTGTCAAGGTTAGAAAATCATGATCATATTGTAGATGACTCTCTCTGCATTCGAGAAAAGTTTTTGGATGAAAAATTATTGTCTATAAAGGAGTGTAAAGTTCCTTGGTATGCAGACCTTGTAAATTTGTTGGCAAGTAGCTTTTATCCTCCTGATAGTATAATTCAATAGAGGAAGAAACTGCTTCATAATTCTCATTCTTTAATATGGGATGAGCCTTATCTTTTCAAATAGGGTCCGGATGGTATCATACAAAGATATGTTCTATAAGCTGAATTTGCACAAGTACTACAAAGGTGTCATTCATCCCCTTATGGTGACCATCATGGGGTGAAAGAACTTTAAGAAAAGTATTACAATCTGGCTTCTTTTGGAGAACATTGTTTCGAGATGCAATAGCTTTTGTAAAGAGTTGTGATCAATGCCAAAGGTTGGAAATGATTTCAAGGCATCATGAGATGCCCCTAAACAATATCCTAGAAGTGGAAGTATTCGATGTTTTAGGGATTGATTTTATGGGACCATTCCCACCATCAAATGGTAATTTGTACATCATAGTGGCGGTTGATTACGTATTTAAATAGGTGGAAGCTGGAGTTTATCCTACTAATGATGCAAGAGTAGTGCTGAAGTTCGTGAAAAAGCAAATATTTTCCAGGTTTGGCACTCCAAGAGCTACAATCAGTGACGGAGGTATGCACTTTATTAACACTTGGTTAAATTTTTTTTTATCTAAATATGGGGATAGGCATAAGGTGGCCACTGCGTATCATCCACAAACGAGTGAACAAGTTGAGGTATCCAACCAGGAGATTAAGTAAATACTACAGAAGACGGTTAATGGGCAACAAAAAGATTAGGCCGAGAAGTTAGATGATGCATTATGGGCATACCGAATAGCTTATAAGATGCCTATTGGTACTTCCCCATATCATTTGGTCTATGGGAAAGCGTTTCATTTACCTATTAAGTTGGAGCATCAAGCTTATTGGGTTATTAAAAAGTTGAATCTTGAGATGAAAGCCACGGTAGAAAAGAGATTGTTGTAGCTCATTGAATTAGATGAATTTCATCTCAATACTTATAAGAACGAAAAGCTTTACAAGGAGAAAACTAAGAGATGGCATGATAGACAGATTCAAGATAGAGTGTTTGAACCCGGACAACTTATTTTACTATTTAATTCAAGATTAAAGTTGTTTCCCAGCAAATTGTGATCTAAGTGGTCTGGACCTTTTATAGTAGTAAAAATGACACCTCATGGAGCAGTTGAATTATGGAACAAAGAGAAGACTAAAAAGTTTCTAGTGAATGGACAACGTGTGAAGCATTACTGGGATGATAATGGATATAAGCATAATCTGTCTATCACTTTTGTTGAGGAGTGATATTGAGCTAAGTCATGCCATGACGTAAAATAAGGTATTGTGTGGGAGGCAACCCACAAATGTACTTTAATTGGTAGTTTAATTTTTAGTTGTTAAGGACAAAAAGAAAAATACAAAAAGATAAGTTGTGCCTCGACCAAAAATAAGGTGCTTGGTAGGAGGCAACACACTTTTTCTTACATGATTTTGTTATTTTTGGTTGATGTGCAGATACGAGAAAAGCGGTGGAGATAGACAAGATGAGAAGAGGGTGAACGTTAATCTTTGAGTAAGTAAATAGGTGATACATGGTGAGAAAAAGGTAAGGGGTAAGAAAAGATGCATTAAAATATGGGAAATTTAGCCTTAGAAATTTTTTTGGATGCAATTTCCAGTGGATCAACGCTAAGTCGACACGTCGTATCACATTGATACGCATTATGTCCTCACTTAAAAAAAATTCCAATTTTATTTCTAATGAATTGACGCTATGTCAAGGTATCGCTTCAATCTTGCAACACATTACTCATCGCGCCTCGTCGGTGGTCATTTAGGTAATACTTAGAATAATTATTTGATACAACTTCTAGTGTGTCGATGCGAACTCGATGCATCGCATCAATTCTTTGATGCGATTGATGATGCGTTGCATCGACTGTGCCAGTCGGGCAAAGTTAAACCTAATCTACCCCCTCTATAAGTACCACCACTAACCTAATTTCACTCCCCTTCTCCTAAACCCTAGCATCCGTCCCTAAATTCCCCTAACCTCAAAATAACTCCTTTTATTTAATTTCCTTGTGGTGCTAAGAAATAATCTTACTCTTTTTTTCTTAAGCAAATTCAAGGTAAATCTTTCATTTTTTTATTTGTTTAAGTTTTCATTAGTTAATATCATGATTTGATTTATTAGTGACTTATGATATATGAAGTGGCCTAATCTTAATTTGTGGAACTTAGATGATAAATGACATGTACAATTGAATTAGTGGAAGTGATTGTGTTGATTGGGGGTTTTAATTGAACTCAATTTGTAAATCCTTTGTAGCGAGTTGATGAAATTGTTTGACCGCACTTTAGCTTTTGTGTAGTATATGCGTGGATGATGTTAAGCTGTGTAGAGATATGGTTGCTTATGTGTTTTCTTTAGTGAATTAATGAATTGCACTTTAAGATTGACTTAGTTTCTACATAAATGAGTTGTTTTGCTGAATCATTAGGTAAATTTCAATAATGTTGGGGTGTTGATGTTCAATATATGATTGCAACTAAGTGTGGGGTGGATCTTGATTCCACACCACCTTAGTGGTAGCTATAAATCATTGAATAGAGTGTTATTGAATTGAACATATGTTGACATAGTAAAGGCATAAATGTGAAATGTTTGAAAGAGGGTAATGTGTGCATACATAGCTATAGTATATGTAGAAGTTATTAGATTGTTAAGCTATTAAGACAAAAATATGAATTACTGATTCTCGAAAATGCCTTTTTATATGATGATTGGATACGTAAGGAAGATAATAGTGTTGAACAAGGGGAGCTAAGTACCCTGAGTCCCTCTTTTATGAACCTATGCTAGCAACTAAGTATGGGGTAAATGTCACACTTAGTGGATGATAGTGCTTGCTTTATGTGCTTGTGGGCTATTGTAATTGATAGGTACAATATCGAGTAGCCATCAACAATGAAGCAAGGGGAAGAATACAGTTGATAAGTCTGAGTCTAGGCATAAGAGGAGTCATCAAGCTGATCGTATGCCCTCAGCCCCATATATTCCTAGGGATCAAAGGAGGTTTGGGACTAAGGTTGTGGTTGAAGCAGGGAGAAAATGGTATTCTCAGCATAAAGAGTCAAAATATTCAGCCGCTCAATTCATTGATAAGGCAAACCTAATGAAAGAATATCCATCTATGGTGTGAAGAATATAGGCACGACACATGAATTTCCTATTTGAGCAGCCAGCTGAATGCAACTTAAGACTAGTGAGGGAATTCTACGTGAATTAGAACCCAAAAGACTCTGAGGTTAAGGTGCGTGGTCATCTGATCACTTTTACTGGTAATACTGTGAATGAGCTACTAGGTATACCCTTTATGGATGCAGAGCCATTCAAAAGGATAATTATTGAGCCACCATATCAGAACATCAGTAGTCTCCTTTGTAGCACTCGTTTGATAGCTAGTTAGATTCACCATAAAGAGGGTGGTACACATGTATCACTCCTATTTGCTCATTGAACAGGGAGGCTCATTTATTGGAAAAAATTATTTGTGTTTGCCTTGTTCATGGTACACATTTGATAGAGGTGACTCGTGATAGGGTTTGTATCATCTATGCTCTGATGCGTGAAAATATGGATTAGAATGTTGGTACTATTATTTTCTCGGTGATAAGGAAAGCCAGATTTTTGGGGGGTTACAAATATGGTTTCGGTGGGCTACTGACTAGATTTCTGAGGCAGCAAGGTATGCTTGAGGAGGAGGTAGATTATAGACCACTCATTGGTCACAGGCCATTGGATTTTTCCCACACTAAGGGACCTGCTCCTCATGGTGTAAATTTAATTATGCCCGAGCATCAGGCTAGAATGATGAGACAACCGCTCATATGTAGGGCTCACTATATTGCAGTTCAATACTGGAGGTATCCAGCCACCCAACAGGATATTTGTCTGGTTGAGTTGGACTACCCACTAGGACCTCATGCTCGAACTATGATACAAATTGGCCTGGATTTTGATGAGCCATTGGATAATGACGTCCCTAGGGAAGAGAAAAGGTGCATGGGTTATTCTGATGATGAGTCCATAGATGAAGAACAGTCGTATGATGGTGATTCAGGTGATGACTTGGTGATGATGACTATAATGATGATGATGTAATGGCAATAGTGACATTCGACTGAGTAAGGAGTACGACGCCACCATTCCTTATGCTTATTGCTAGCACTGGGACAATGCTACATTTAAGTATGGGTGGTTGATCTTTGATCTTTATCTTTATCTCCTTCATCTTTAATTTCTGAACTATGTTGTTTTTTTTTTGGATTGAACAATTTTTATTTCTATTTTTTTGTTGGGTTTGTAAGTTGACATTATTGCCCTTTTTGCCAAGATTATTGCCCTCTTTGGAAAATTTAGTTTAAAGTGTTTGTTTTATTTTCACCCTTCGTGGTAATTTTCATATTACAGTAATTACGTGTGCCCTTTTTTGGAAATTCTCATTTTTTATCGTCTTAGTTAGTTACCTTCCCCTATGATAGATGGATGATGGCTGTCTTAAGAGGAGTGCATCTTTAGAAGCTGAGAAAATAATAGGACCCCGATTATGACCTTTGAGAAATATTGTGCGTTGGGCAAAGATGTTTTATTTTATGACTATAAATGAAATTGTGTTGAAACAAAAGAATGAGACTTTTTAGATGTTAAATCCCAACAAGTGTAGTTCGATTTGATTGGCTTAATATTGAATTTGATAAAGAGCAATATCGGAAGGATCCGACTTGGTTCTTAGCATGCACCGAGTGAGTATTTGTTTATATTATACATATATAGGAATGAGTAAAACTTTCCTGGTGTTTACAAAGCGAAATGAAGGGTGTTGGGTGTAGGAAGTGATTTAGGCATTTCTTTATTAACCGAATTATAAAGACTTTATTTACCTACCCTTATGCATGTCCCTAGTTAGCCTCGTTGAGCCTATAACATAATTTCTTTGATAGCCTCATCTGTAGCCAAATTCCTTCTTTGATAGACGTTAATTTGATCCACAGTTCCTAAGTGCTTTAATACAGATAATAGAGTAAGAGGGGAATATGAAATTTAAAAAGGAAAAAGATGAAAGTGAAAGGTATAAAGAAGTGTTCATTGTGTGTTTAATTGTGATGGTTAGGAGTTAGAAAAAAAATATGATAGAAGTTTCAGTTGTTGTTGCCCGGTTTTTGTTACAATGCACCTGTTTTGTCCCTGGTCCATTTAGGACAATGTGCACCTTAATCAAGGCAAATCACTTAGGTTGAGGGTGGCTACTATAGAGGTGCGTAACAAGAATTGGGGTATGAATAAAAGGTGAAAATTGAATTATGATGTAAAAAGAAAAATACTCCTACCATAGTGTTGGTAATGTGCTTAAAAAGATTAGGGTTAAACACTGGAGGTGTGAAGATAATGAAGTGAAAAGTTGGGTTGATAAAATGCGATTTTGACTGTGCTTATGATTGAAGATGGTTATGTATTAAAGTGCTTAGGGAGATTAGTCACTATTTTCCAAATAGTTCCTACACGTCCCATAGCCTGCATTACAACCAAGAATGACCTAATTGATCCTATATTTCAATATCCGACTATTAGTAGAGTATTACACTAAGGAAAAGCCTATGGTTCATCACCCATTATGTATGAATTTTTTGTTGAGAGCGAGTGATTGAATTTTGATATCTCCCTCATGATATTGATTGAAAGATTATGAGTGATATGGGGAAAACATTCTAATTGTAAGGGTGCATGCAGATAAATGTTTGGACTACTTATTCTATTACTTGATTTTGTGATTTTATTAAGTTTTCCAATGAATTAAATGTCACTGTTGGGATGATGAAGTGTGAAATAAAGTGTTCATGTTACCAACGCTAGCATGACTCATAGGTTGTGATTAGAAGATTTGGTGATTATGTTGCTTGAAGATGTTCGAGGATGAATAAGGTTTTAAGTGTGGGGTGGTGATCTTGGGCATATTTATAGAACCAAACACTACTATTCACCCATATTTGGACATGTTTTGAGAAAAAAATTGTGTTAATTATATTGAATTGTGAGCTAAATTATGTTTCGTGGCTAACCGATATGATTAGAGATGCAAGGTAAATTTTCCATGGATTAGGACAAAAATTGGATACATATAATGAAGATGTGGAAGACCATGTTGATCAAGTCCAAGAACATGTGGAGATGCATAAGAGCAAGGATAAAAAAAGGAGCTGAGGAATGACGAGAGGGAAGACAAGAAATAGAGTAAAATTGCAGTGGAGACACTAACTCAATGTGTTGCATCAACTGGTAAAAGTTGTACCTTTGCCAAAATTTTATGAGAAACTTCCAGTGCATTGATGGGAAGTCAACGCATCGCATCGATGTGTAAGTTTTTTGACTTAGTCAAAATTTGAGATGACAATTCCAGTGACACAACGTGTCGCGTCATGTGTTGAATAAATAGGACTTAGTCAGCTTTTCAAAGACAAGTTCAAGTGCATCAACGCGATGCGCTGGCTGGATCGATGCGATTAGTGACGCATCGCGTCAAGTATGTAGATCTGGTGAAATTTTCCCAAGTATAAAAGGAACATATGAGCACAATTCCAAAAACTTTTTGCAAGCATAGCAGCGGCGAAAAAGCATAGAATTCTTTCTTTTAGGGTTCTTATTATTTATTTTGAACTTCTTTACTTCAAGATTAATTTTGGGTAGGATTAATTACTTATTTTTTATGTTTAATTCAAACATGAGTGACTAAACACCCTTGTTCTGGGGTTGAGGCCAAGAACATGATTACTCTTTGATATTCTTTATAGTAGTTTCTTTTTGGATTACCATCTGGGTTGTTCTAAATTTCTTAAGCTTACTATTTTGATGAGTGGACACCATTAGAATAAATCTATATTTCTATGTGAATTCGGGAGGAGAATCGTAGGATAGAACGAAGAAATTAAGAAGCAAGGTTCTTACCCTTTTTAGAAAATAAGGTGTTTGAATTAGCATTTAGGATAGGGATATACCTAGAAGCCTTGTTTGTTTCAATTGCAAGAAGATTATTTCATGAATCTAGGAGAATTGTTGTATCTCTGCGGGAGTTGTAGCTGTAAAATTCAATAGATAGAAGATTTGAGGTAGGGAGACAAAAATCGTAGCCTAAACCTTGCAAACCAACAACCCGATAACTAATTAGACTTTATAAGAATAAAGATTTGTATGATTGTTCATAAAGCCTCAACCCTGGAATTCTTATCATTATTGTTTACAACTGTTGCTTACCATAAAATTTTATTTCTTAGTTATTAATTTACATTTTTATTCTCAATTTCAAAATCATATTGATACTTTACTACACTTAATACTCATTGTCTAATCTAAAAGTTGGTTAAATTTCTAGTTCCTTAGTCCTCATGGGAATGATATATGATTGTATAAATCACTATATTAATTATATGATCACATGCACTTGCGTGTGCGTTTGAGTTGGAACACCTCCCAAATAGACTAACGAAAGGAGAATCAAAAATCAACCAGCACCTCAGCCCGTCCAGCCAGATCCCCTGGATGAATATGTCTTCCACACTAAATTCGGAGCAGCTTTCACCATCCTAGCTCGTTCTGTGGAAGCCCAGAATGAACGTTCAGCTACTGTTCTGGCCAACCCTATGTCCAATACTGCTGCAGCTAGGATTTAGGACTTTACCCGAATGAACCCTCCATCTTTTACTGGGTCTAATTCAGATATGGACCTTTAGGAAATTTCTTGATTAGGGGAAGAAGGTTACAGATATTATGGGGGTGACAGCTAGTGAGAGTGTTGAGTTAGCTGCATATTAGTTGCAGGATATGGCTGACTCATGGTTCAAACATTGGAAAGCAGAGAGGGCCACAGATGCAAGGCCCATAGAATAGGAGGAGTTTGCTATTGCTTTCCAATGTTTGAACCATGAGTGAGCCACATCCTGTAACTAATATGAAGCTAACTCAGCACTCTCACTAGCTGCTTTTTTGGATAGATTCTTCTCGCTAGAGTTGAGGGAAGTAAAGATTTTGGAATTTATAAATTTGAAGCAGGGCAACATGATGGTACAAGAGTATTCTCTCAAGTTTACTCAATTAGATAGATATTCTCCTCATGTGGTAGCAGATAGTAGATCTAAGATGAGTAAGTTTGTATTTGGCATATCTAATAGTATGGTCAAGGAGTGTAGGACCGCAATGTTTATTAAGGAGATGGACATATCCAGGCTCATGGTCTATGCTCAGCATATAGAGGAGGCTAAGAATAGGTAAAAGAAGAGGGAGAACAAGAGAGCGAGAATAGGCAGTTTCAACTTTGCTCAGCCTAAGTCAGAGGGTGGTAATCGTTCCTAGTTCTACCCAAAATCTTTTATTCTAGCTCTATCCTTATCTAGTGCTCTCGTGTCAAAATTTAGAGATGGAAATAGATATAGGGTGTCAGGGCCTAAACCCCAAGGTAGTGTTAGCAATGCTCGAACAAATCCTCTCTGCCAAAAGTGTGGAAAAAACCACTAGGGTATCTGCAGAGTTGGCAGTGATGTATGTTTTGGATGTAGCAAGCCAGATCACAGAGTCAAATAGTGTCCTCAGGTGGGTTCGCCGAGTCAGCATAACCATTCTTCAGTTCACTTCGGTTACCCAAATTAGCAGGGTGCCATTCCAGTACCACCAGTAGGCAACTTCCAAACAGACTCTATACACTTCAATCCTGACAGGATCAGGAAAGTTTTCCTGATGTGGTCACTGGTATGTTACAAGTTTATCATTTTTATATTTATGCTTAGTTAGATCCAGGATCTTCTTTGTCTTTGTAACTCCCTATATAGCCATTGACTTTGGAGTCAGTCTCGAAATTTTAGCAGAGCCTTTCTCAGTCTCTACCCCAGTGGGTAAATCTATCATAGTCTGGCAGGTATATAGGAACTGTTTGGTTATAGTATCTCAGAAAGTCACTTCAGCAGACTTAGTCAAATTAGAGATGACCAATTTTGATGTTATTCTTGGTATGGATTGGCTTCATTCCTACTATGCCTCAGTCAATTGCAGAAACAGAATTGTCTAGTTTTAATTTCCAAATGAGCCCATCCTAGAGTGAAGGGGTAGTACTTCAAAACTTAGGGGTCATCTTGTTTCCTACCTTAAGGCAAAGAAAATAATATCTAAGGGATATGTCTACCATCTTATTTGAGTCTAGGACTCTAGATTAGAAACCCCTACTCTTGAGTCAGTATCAGTAGCATGTGAATTCCTAGACGTGTTTCCCAAAGATCTTCCTGGAGTTTCTCCCAAAAAGGAAATCAAATTCGAAATAGATCTTCTTATAGATACTCAGCCCATATCTATTCTTCCATACAGAATGGCACCTAAAAAACTCAGAGAATTAAAAGAACATTTAAAGGATATCCTTGATAAGGGATTCATCAGACCCAGTGTGTCCCCATGGGGCGCACCAGTTTTATTCATGCGTAAGAAAGATGGTTCCCTTATAATGTGTATAGACTACCATCAGCTAAATAAATTCATGGTCAAGAACAAGTATCTGCTTCTCAGAATCAATGACTTGTTTGACAAACTTCAGGGTGCCAATTACTTTTTTAAGACCTTAGATCAGGCTATCATCCGCTCTGAGTCAGAGAATGTGCCATTCCAAAGATAGCTTTCAGAACTCAGTATGGTCACTTTAAATTCTTAGTAATTTTCTTTGGTCTTAAAAATGCCCCAGCGGCTTTCATGGACTTGATGAATCGTGTATTCAAGTAGTACTTGGACATGTTCATCATAGTCTTCATAGATGATATCCTTATTTACTCTCGCAGTGAGTATGATCATGCAGTACATCTCAGAATAGTATTACAGACTTTCAAAAACCACCAACTATTCACCAAATTCAGTAAGTCAAAATTTTGGCTAAGGTCAGTAGCTTTCCTCGGCCATAACATTTCAAGTAAGGCATTAGAGTTGATCCCTAAAAGACTGAAGCAGTGAGAAACTAGCCTAGACCTATATCTCCATCAGATATCAGTAGTTTCTTGGGCTTGGCTGGCTATTATCAATGGTTTGTTAAGGGATTTTTATCTATTGCATCCCCTATGTACAGATTGACTCATAAGAAGGTCAAATTTTAGTGGTCAGATTCTTGCGAGAAGAGTTTTCAAGAGTTGAAGAATCGACTCACCACAGCTCTAATTTTGACTCTACCAGATGGTTCAAATGGATTTATGGTATATTGTGATGCTTTCAGGGTTAGTTTCGGTGTGTTTTGATGCATAGAGGTAAGGTCATATCCTACGCCTCTAGACAACTTAAGCCCCATGAAAAGAACTATCCAACTCATAATCTAGAGTTAGCAGCAGCAGTATTTGCCTTATAAATTTGGAGGAACTATTTGTATGGGGTGCACGTTGATGTGTTCACTGACCATAAGATGCTACAGTATGTGTTCTCTTATAAATACCTAAACCTTCATCAGAGATGGTGGTTGGAGTTGTTGAAGAACTATGACATGAGTGTCTTGTATCATCCGGGTAAAGCCAATGTGGTTGTTGATGCCCTTAGTAGGATGTCTATGGGTAGTATTGCTTACGTGGTTTATGGTAGGAAAACGTTAGCTCAGGAAGTTATTAGCTTGCTCGACTGGGTGTCCGCTTAGTCGATTTAGCAGAAGGTAGTGTATAGGTGCAGAGTAGTTCAGAACTATCTCTGGTTTCCGAGGTGAAGGAAAAATAGGATAGGGATCCCAGCCTAGTTAAGTTGAAAGAATTAGTTAGAGATCAAAAGATAGAGGTTTTCTCCCAAGGAGGAGATGGTGTATTACGTTGTCAGGGTCAGCTATGTGTGCCAGGTATAGATGACCTGAGACAGCAAATTCTTGTAGAAGGGCATGGTTCTCGTTACTCTATTCATCCAGAGGCCACTAAGATGTATCGTGATTTGTGAGAGATCTATTGGTGGAGTGAGATGAAGAGAGACATTACAGAGTTTGTAGCTAAGTGCTCGACGTGTCAGCAGGTTAAGATTGAGCATCAAAAGCCAAGTGGGTCCATGCAGAAGTTCAGTATTCCCACCTAGAAATAGGAAGAAGTGAACATGGATTTTGTGACGGGTTTGCCTCATACTCGTCGTTAGCAAAATTCAGTTTAGGTCATTATAGATAGGATGGCCAAATCAGTTTATTTCCTACCTGTCCATACCTCTTATTTAGCCGAAGACTATGCCAAGCTCTATGTTAGGGAATTGGTCAGATTACATGGAGTTCTATTATCTATTATCTCAGATAGAGTATGCAGTTCACCTCTCATTTATGGAAGGCATTCCAAAAGGGTCTTGGTACCCAAGTCCACCTTAGTACAGCCTTTCACCCTCAGACAGATGGTCAAACAGAAAGAACCATTCAGACTTTAGAGGATATGCTGCGAACGTGTGCGATAGACTTTAAAGGTAGTTGGGATTACTACTTGCCTTTGATTGAGTTCACATATAACAATAGGTATCATTCCAGCATTTAGATAACACCATTTGAGGCACTCTATGAGAGGAGATATAGATCTCCCATTGGTTGGTTTAAAGTGGGTAAGGCCACAGTGGTAGGTCCTGACTTGGTGTATGCAGATGTGCGCAAAAAGGATCTTGAGTTTGAGATTGGTGATTATGTGTATTTGAATATCTCTCTTATAAAAGAAGTGGAGACGTTTTGAAAGAAGGGGAAACTCAGTCTCCGATATATCGATCCTTACCAAATTTTCAGCCATTTCAGAAAGGTAGCTTACGAGATTGAGTTGCCTTCAGACTTAGCTTCAGTCCATCCAGTGTTCCATGTCTCCTTGCTAAAGAAATGCATAGGTGACCCAACAGTTCTAGTCCCTATACAAAGTATTTACATTCAGAATAGCCTATCTTTTGAGGAGATTCCAGTCGAAATCCTTGATTTCCAAATTCACAGACTGAGGAACAAAGAGGTCCCTCCAGTCAAAGTTATTTGGCAGAACCAGTCCGTTGACGGATCTACTTGGGAAGCAAAAGCAGCTATGCGGACCAAGTATCCTCACCTCTTCTTCACAAATTTAGACTCAGCCCAAGGTAACAGTTTTCCCTTGAACTTACTCAGTTTCATGCTCAGATTTTCTTTATAAACTTGGTATCAGTTACCATTGCATGTCCAGTCATATATTCATGAGTGCATTCAGTCTGATATTCATCCATCAAATATGCATGATTAGTATAAGAAATTCATCTTATCAGCAACCCCATCCATACACTCATGCATCAGATATGCATGTTCAGTATGAAATTTTAGTATATCAGTTTTGTCAGTCATGAAATCATGTTACAGTTGTACTTGTCTCATATTTAAATTCAATCTATCAGTATTCTCAGCTTAGTGAGTCTCATTCGAGGATGAATATTCTCAAGGGGGAGATATTATAAGACCCTGTAAAATCCTAATCTTAACTCAAACCTTTAAATCTTTTTAAGGGGTCCCAGACTTAGAAAATTTTAGATAAGTATTCAAACTTAGTGTTATTTTAGCCTTCATAGGTTCACGACTCTATTTCACGACCCTCATGACCTTAAAGTAATGATTTTTAGGTTGAATCATGATCACGTATGTCAGTGGGTGTTTTCGGACAAGTTTTGGATTTTTTGGGCGTCGTTTGGATCACATTTGAAAGCTCAAACAAGTGGATCAACATGATCTCGATGCGCCGCATCGCCTATCGCCTCGATAAGTATTTTTCCCTAGCTCTTAGTGCTAATTCTAGTGAACCGACCCAGACTCAACATGGCACATCGTTTTGTGCATCGCTAAATTAGTTTTCAGTTATTAAAAAGTCATGTCCTCAAGGTTAATTGGGTTTTTTCCCACCTTATGTCAACCTCTAAAACATGAAATTAAGCCCCTTTAGAGGCAAAATCCATTCATCTTTCTCAAAAATTCTCAAGAAGCAAACCCTAGGATCTCTAATTCAAGATTCAACCTTCAATAATACTCCATTATTCTTCACAAATTTGAATACCAAGGTATGTGAAGTGTTCATCCAAGGATTTCCTTTAACCGTTGGATTTCAAGAAACTCTTTCTAATATAAGTTAATTGATTTCATGGATTTCAAGTTGGATCTTGAATGTATTAATGATTATAATATTAATGGTGATTTAATTTTATGATTTGTCCCAAGTTTCATGCAAACTAGTTTAATTGTGAAATTGAATTCTATGAACTACATGTCAAACTCTTGAATTGCAAGTTGAATGTACAACCCATATACTACTACATGTTTATTGATATGTGAAATACCCATGCTCCCCAAGTATTTGTCAAAATGCTTATGTGATTAGACTAGTCCAAGCATAACATGTTATTGTGTGATTTCAATCATGCACAAGCTCATGTATAACAAGTGTTTGACCAAAGATGTCCAAGTGAATGTATTATTAGCAAGCTAGTACCATTATGCTACTAAAGTCATGCAGTGATTTAATTTTTATGCTATCGAGTCCTGGGGGTATTTAATACCCGATAATTTATCTATTTACCTAAAGCCAGTGTCATTTATAGAATAATATAAGTTATGTCATGATTAGTAGTACTCTCAATCAGTTACAAAACTCAGGAAAAACTCAGTAGAGTCAGTATCAGACTAGTCCGGTTCAGTATCCAGTTCAGACCTCAGTAAATTCAATTAGTTAATAGAATTCAGTAGTATTCCATCAGTTAGTAGAACTTAGTTCAGTTCAGTTAGACATTATAATCATTAACAGTTTAGTCAAGCCTAGTATGGACTAAGAATCAGTTCAGTGTCTATTCAGTTGGGAATAGGATTCAACATCGAGAGAACCCAGGGATGGAGGAATTCCTTTTAGAAGAAGGTTTGACCCTTAGTAGCAATCCATGCATTACATAACTATGTAGCCATCGTAGGTTGAGATATCTTCCTGCTAGACTAGGGTTGATACATCTCATACAAGTTTTCCTGCCAGCAAGGGTTAATAAAAGAGCTTCCTATCAGAGAGGGTTAACTCACAATTGTCTTTACCCATGGCACAGTTTTGACACCCTTCCAACTAGGGTTATAGGTTGGACCCCAATCTATTCAAAAAATGGTATGTCAGTTAGATGATTACCTCCCACAGTATCAGTTTCAGTCTTTAAAATAGAACTTAGGTCAGTTCTACAAAAATCAGGACTGTCAGACACAGTCACTTAGACCAGTATAGAACTCAAAATAGTTTTATAGAATCAGGACTGTCAGATAAAGTCTCTCAGATAATAGTAATGCAGTATCAAGAAACTCAGATATCATTAAATCAGTAATCAGAACTCAGTATCCAGTGTTATCACGACCTTAGTTACAGTTTACGTATTCATACATGTACTCTCATTCAGTTATACTCATGTTATTCAGTCAGTATTGTTCATGCATATAAACCCATGCATCTCACCCTACCTCACTTAGCATACCAGTACATTCAAAGTACTGATACATACCTTTATTTTGTGCTATGATGTCTTATATCATAGGTTCAGATGCACAGGCTCCAGATCATATGTAGCATCCCGATCCATCAATAGTAAATTAGTGGTGAGTCCTCATTATTCGATGATAGATTTATTATTCTAGTATTTCAGTAGTCGAAGTTAGTTGGGGACTTATCCCATCAACTCCTTGTTCGGACAGTAGACGCTTTTCTGACTAGAGTATTTCAGATAGATGTATCAGTATTCAGTTTTTAGTACTCAGTATTTATTTATAGTTTTGAACCTTATGGAAAGTTTTTGCTTAATTTCCGTATAATACAGTACTATTATTCAGTTATTATAGTAGGTATCAGTCATGGGTTAGCTTGTGGTCCTTTGAGATTATGAGCACCGTGTTACATTTGGGGTACAGACTCGAGGCATTACATTAATCTAAGGCAAGATACTTCTCTCTTATTGTTAGTTCTAACTAAAGGCGTGTTTTATGAATTGTTTTCACGGCATAATCATTGTATGGTTTTTGGATTTTCAAATATATGTTGGGGTTTGGTTATAAATGCTTGGTTATGGTTTTCCCATGTTTTAGTTATGGATTTATATGTTTTAATGGTGGTGTAGACATTTGGTTGTATGGGAATAGTTAATTTGTACTTGGTTTTGGTTTTGGAAACACTATTCCCCTAATGTGTTTGATAAAATGCATATGAGAATGCTTTTACTATATTGTTAGACTTTTAATGGAACTATTGCATAGTTTAACTTGGTAACGGAACCCTAAATGGTATAAATAATGGTTTAGAATGGTTAAATGGTAAGGTCTTGGTGGTTATGGTTGGTCTAATAGAAAGCCTTGTGGGGTACAAGGAAATCCCCCAAGTAAACTAAATAACAAACATCTTATGGAGTACATGGGATTTCCCAAAGTCAACTTAATAATGTAATCTATGGGTACATAGGAATCCCTTCTTCTTAAAAAGGATGGATAACGACATTGCTTGCAAGCTATAGTCAGTATGACAATACTACTACTTATAGCCTTGGTTACTAATGAATGGAATGGTGGTTTGGTTGTGTAGTAATGGTTTTAATTGGGCAATAATAGCGGGGTGTGATAGCTAACCATGAAGGTGTGAGTCCAATGGGCAGATACTGAAAACTCATATTTGCCGACATGAGGATTTTTCATGACGAACGTATATGATACTTATAGGGTACACAGGAATCCCATAATTTACACTTGTATATATGTATCATGGAGAGAGAAGGGTACTTAGGAATCCCCTACTCCTATGGTATCTCTAGTTTTTGCGGCTACATGTATCGTGGCCCATTCAGTGGGTTACACTGGACTTATATAGCCGGTGAGTGGTTCTAGGATAGTTAAGCTACATATACCCAGGTTAGTCATTTAAATGCATGCTAAACTAGATTCCCTTTCCCAACATGGTGTTATATATATATATATATGTATATATGTATGGTTGTGAATGCATATGGTTGGTTTACTTGGTTTTAAAGGTTGACATTGTTTTATCCTTATCCGGATTACTTGCTAGCGTTCACTTGCTAACGCATCTTCGGGTGGCTGTATCCCCACGCGATGCAGGAACCGGCCATTCTACTTATCCTACTTAGTTCTCAGACCCGAGATCATCTTGGTTAGATTGAAGTGGTGAGCTTCCATACTCTAGAAGGCTCCTTTTCATATCATGGATATCTTTTCATACTTTGGTTATTTTATAGACATTGGTTTTGGATATGGTTGAGGGCATGTCCTAACCAGATATTGTTTTACTTTTGGTTAGAGGCTTTGTGGAATTACTATAGGTTGGAATGGGCAGTGTCAATAGTGGTGTCAGCCTTAATATTAGCATTGGTATTAGGGCTGATACTATTTGACTGAATTTATGATTGTTTCATCCTTTTATGTTATGTTATGGATAGGAACTTAATTATTATTTTGGTTTTGGTATGGTTATTAGTTGGGTAGTGGATGGGTGAACTTGCTTGATTTGCTCACGATTATGGACCTATCCCAGAGTCTGGATTGGTAAATTTACGATATCTTATTATATGTTTGGAATTCCTTCGACTCAAGGTATGCGTTTGGATGGTTGGGCTGGGTAACAGGGGTGATCCCCAGTCCTGGTTGGACTTGGGATGCCCATTACGACAAGGCCCCAGTTTGGGTCGTGTCAAATATCCTACTTACACTAATTCTACTAACCACATGATTTCATATCTCTTTTGGTAGAAACTCTTTTACCAGATTTTTGTTTCACCCATTTTGATTCATCACTTGCTGCACATCCTCAAGTTCCACATTAATATTATAGGAAATAGGTAAATAATAATATAAAGCACCAAGTTGGGTCCAGTTATCAAACCAAATACTATCATGACCATATTAGGATCCCACCATGTCTCTTGATCAATATAATCCCTACCATGTAGCATAAACTTCTAAGTTTGTGATCACCCATCCATTCCATCAATTGAGGCCTATGCCTAATATTTGTTCCATATAAAGTTAGTCCACATAGTGTTTTGAGTTTTAAGAATCCACCATAGTTTTGCAAATAAAGCTTTAGAAATATTAAAAGGAGACTTAAATCCCAGTTCACCCCTATCCTTTGGTAAACAGATACCAGTTCAAGCAACCAAGTGTCTATTTCTTCCTACCTTCTTAAAATTCCACAAAAATTGGCAAATAATCTACGAAAATCATGAATAAAACATTTTGGGGACATCAAAGCTGACAGTTGATATATAGGAATGTTTTGCAAAATATTACAGATTATAATATCTTTACCCCCAAAAGAAAGCAATTTACCTTTCCACAATTTAAGTTTGTCTTTTACTTTCTTCATTAGATCTGTCAAGTGATTTTTTCTCTTTTTAGCATTCCCAATTGGACATCAAAGATATATAAGAGGAAATTTACCCTTGACAAAACCAGTACATTTTTCCACCACTTGTATATCTTCCATAGTATCCTTGTTGTACGCAAAGAAGCATTTTTCTCCTTGTTAATACTCTGACCTGATTACCTCTCATAATTACCTAACATCTTCATAATTAGAAGCAATGGAAATCTATCTACAAAAGCAAAAATAATAGTATCATTAGCATAAGCAAGGTGATTTATATTTTTACTACATTTAGGCATTCAAAAACTCCTAAAATTCCTTGCTAAAAACAAACTAGTTAGAGCTCTAGACAACACCTCAGTAGAGAGTATAAAGAGAGAAGGAGATAAAGTATCTCCTTGTTTAACCCCCCTTGTGGAGTGGAAGAAACCATGATCCAGACTATTAACCAGTACTGAGTACCAGTTATTAGCTACCAGTCTCCAAATCACATCAATGAAACCCCCAAACAAACCCAAATTTTCCAATACAATAATTAAAAATTTCCTATCCACCCTATCATAAGCTTTATCCATGTCAAGTTGTATCACTACATTTGCATTATTACTCCTTTTTATGATATCAAAAATGATATTCTGTACACGTAGAATATTTTTGTGATATTTTTTACCTTTACAAATCTAGAATGGTTTGGAGAAATAAGTTGTGGCAAAATATGCCCCATTTTGTCATGTATAAACCTTGAAATAACTTTGTTTTTAAGAAATTACTCAAACTATTTGGTCTAAGATTAGAAAAGGTCACCACGGTCTCCTTTTTAGGCAAAAGATCTAAATTAGTATGAGCAATAGACTTACACAAATTTGATCCACTAGAGAAATCATCCACAACTTTCTCAATGACATCCTCAATTATCTCCCAACATACTTTTTTGACTTCTTTTCAATGGGTGTAACTTGTAGCCTTTGATTTTCTTCATCTGTTACATACTAAGGATCAGATTCATTAATGATAGATCTTCATTAGTAGAAGTATTTGTAAATTGATCCTGATAGAATTCAATAGCTTCACCAGCCACTTGATCTCTATTTTTAGCCCAAGAATCGTCAACTTTTTAAATCTTGTTAATCTCTAATCTCTTCCTTTTACTATTTACCAAACTGTGGAAATATTTGGTATTTCTATCCCCTTCAGCAAACCATTGGATACCTACTTTTTCCACCAAAATTCTTTTTCATAATGCATATTGTCTCAATTCAGTGCCTATTGTAAAACAACCTTATTTGCAGCAGTAGGGAACTCTTCAAACAAAATAAAATGGAAGTAGTAGTCATTTTTCTCTTGAAGAATGTCATATGAAATAAGATGAAGTAAATCTTGAGCCTTGATAAGAACTATACTTTATTTTTCAACCAACTATAGGATGCATAATTAGCCAATTCATGACCACCCTAAAGGCTTACATAATGCACACAACTACTAGTCTTCCCTTAAGTGACATATTTACCATACTTAAAACATATATTGGTCCATAAAATCAGTTCAAAACCTACACAATTATACTAGGATTGTGTATGTATAATTCTAAGTATAGTGAAGTAGAGTAAGACGAGAAGAATGTAGCTATATTTTCCGCAATTAACCACAAAGAAGTTTTGCTCATTCGTCAAAATTTGTGAAGAATTAAATAAGATAGTATCAAAACTTGTCAATCTATCAAAACTTGCAAATAATTTGAACATCATAAACAAGTTTCACCATTCCCTCAAAATTTATATATAATTTTAAATAGAAAAGGTAAAATAAAGATAGAACTATAACTTATTATTCCATCAAAACTTGTGAATAGGTGATAGCTAACATGAATACATGATAGGTAGGAATTAGGATGATACAGGAGAAAGATTAGATACTTCTTCAACACTTGCATTTGGTTGTTATCGAGAGAAATTTAATGATTCATCAAAATATGGTCAACATAGAAGAAAGTGTTGGCATTTCATCAAGACATATATTGGTGTGATCTGGAAAGATATGAAAGAATAGTAATATCTAATTCTTTGTTTCATTGGCATGGAATGGAGGAAACACAAAGTTAAGTTACACAAAATAGTGATAGAGAGAAACTCTACTGTGCTATGGAGCTATTGCTTAGTGATTTCGAAGTGGCACGAAGGGTGCCTTTCGGTAGCTTTTTACACTCTACTATAAATAGAATACTTGTTTTATTTTATGATTATTATTACGTACTTTAGGGAGAGAGAACACACATAAGAATAGGACTGAAGGTTTACTTCCTTACTTTTCTCCTCTATTTCAATTATCGTATCAACACTTTCAATTAGATAATGTTGATTCTAAACATGAGTAACTGAGAACCTTTATTCTGGGGTCGAGTTTGAATGCATAGTTGTATTTCGTACTCATATGTTGGCTTAATGTTGAATTATCACATGGATTGTTATTAAGCTCTTATTCTTACTATTTTAATGCTTAGCCAACATTAAGATACATCAATAATCCTCTTGTGAACCTAAAAAGAGAATCAATTAAGAGAGAACAAGGAGTTTAAGGGACAAGTTCTCATCTTTCATAAAGTAAAAATTCGATTCATGTCTAGGATAGGAATATACTTAGAATGTCTTGTTTGGTTCAAAATAAGAACATATCTTAACGCATCTATGTCATGACCCAAAAAACAAAGGTCGTGATGGCACTTGACACAGTGAACCTTGACAAGCAAGCCTATCACACAAACAGATACAAAAAGGGAAATAACAATCCAACCCCAAGGCTAGGCTCCTAGAACAAAGCCGAACCATATCAATATAACAATAGCGAAAAGTATAAATTCAAGGAGAATATGCCAAACTCCCCAAAACCTGGTGTCACACTGTAAGAAACTACTAATACAATCCATGAATCAAATACATCATAAAATCCAACAGGAAAAATCTCTTTCTCCGAGTACTAGTAAAGACATAGCCTAATACAAAAATATAGAAGTGGACTCCAGACTCATAAAAATCCAACTGGTACCTTGAATAACACTGAAAGATCCCAACTCAATCACCATGCGGTGCACTCAAACTAGGACCTACATCGAAAGAGAATAGTAGGAATGAGTACAGTCCAGATATACTCAGTGGGTATCATAGGTTGACTAAGCAAAGTAGATAATAAGGCATACAAAAATACACACTAAGGGCACGTCACCTGCAATCAAAAAAAGTCCCACAATGGTAGTCCACACCGCTTGCACTAACAGTTCTATAATATCCATATATATCACACAAAACACCAAAAATAAATACAAGTATTTATTTATACAACGTATAAACAAAGACAAGAAGAGCAACATATACAAGAGCATCAAGTACAGGTTAGGAAAGATAAAACAGTGGATAGGTAACAAGTCAAACAGAATATACAATCATATCACAAACATAATAAAGTAAATACAATAAGAATAATGATGATGATGTAATGCATAAGGTTGTCGAACAACCTATGAGACCATCAAACGGCCTCCGAGACCATCTGTAATATCCCGTACTCCTACCTAGCTTAAAATCATCCCAAGTATATTAAAAACTTACTTTGAAAGATGAATCCACTTTTATATATGTGTAATTTTTAAGATTTTCACTTTTTGTGATGTGGAAAATAGAATAAGTTTTCCATCGATACCCGTTTTGTCAAAATCTGGTATCGGGCTAGAAAGTTATGGCCGAAATATAGAAAGCAGTCAAACTGCCCAGGTGCAACAGTGAGAACGGACGGACCGTAGAGCTAGTGACGAACCATCGCCCAAGTCGTCGTAGTGAAGACAGTGAGACCACCTTCTGCCTAAGATCAATGGCTCAGGCTAACGGACATCGAGCTAGAGACGGACCGTCGCCCAAGCCATCGCAGCAGAGGTAGTGAACCCCTATTTTGTCCAGGTCGATAGTCAGGACTGACGGACCATCGACCCAGTGATGGACCGTCGATCCTACCATCGCATAGTTCGTTCAGTTATTTTAAAGTCATTTTTAAAAGGGTATTTGGGTCCTTTTCCACCCATTTTAACCCCTAATTATATCAGACCAAGGCTCCTAAATTATTTATCCATCTACAACATCAAATTAGGGTTTTTTCTCAAAGAAAATCCCCAAGCAACAAGATCCAAATCTTCTTCAAGAAACTAAGAGATTCAAGTTCTTCAAGTCCAAGAACTTCAAGAAACTCACAACCCAAGTATGTCATGTGTTGATTCATGGGTCTCTTTCACCATGAAGCTCAAGAATCTCTTTTTAAAATCCAAGATTTGTGTATTTATGAATGTTCATAATTTAAATTGAATTAAAATTCATGTTCATGATGTTGTGGGATTTTGATTCATGATTTAAATTACATATTCCAATTATTGACCCTAGTATGTGATGATTTGCATAATAATCATGATAAACCCTTCAAACTTGTAAAATTATTCATGCAACCATGATAATTAGATGCATTGATGATGGTATAACCAAAGTATGCTCCTTATGTGTTTGATTAAATGCCTATGTGAAGGAAAAGTGTCATACTAGTATGATAATATGAAATCCCCAATCATGTACAAGTTTATGTTTGTCAAATGTTTTATGAAATGTCTTAGTCAATGAATTATGGATACATGTGTAACCCTTGTGGTGCTTTAGAACTTCTACTTCATGAAATATCCAACTTATTGTATTATGGATTGTGATGTTGATCATGTATTCAAAAAAGTCATGCTTTGTCAGTTTCATGCTATCGAGTCTTGGGGGTACTTGTACCCGATAATTTAGTTATGTGCCTAGAGCCAGTGTCATGTTTTCAAGATACTACTTTCAATCGAGCTATGTTCATAGAAATTCAGTAAGTCATGTGACTCAAGAAAACTTAGTAGACTCAGTAATCTCAGAAATTCAATAATCTCAGTAGTATTCCGTCAGTCAACGGAACTCAGTTAACTCAGTCCAGTTCAGTTTAGTTAGTCATGTTTAGTGTCTATTTAGATAGGAGTAGAATTTAGCACCGAGTGAACCCAAGGATGGGAACACACACCGTCAGGTGAGGGTGTGATTCTTAGAAACAATCCTTGCATTCCAGAACTACGTAGCCAGCATAGGTTGAGACATCAACACTATTAGATAAGGGTTGATAAGATGGATAAGAACTATCAGATAAGGGCCCCACCTTCTCTTTTGGGGACACTGTCAGATGAGGATCACCCATAGCTTATCCTTACTAGTGGCGCGGTATTAACACCCTTTTAATTGGGATTACAGATTCGATCGCAACTCAGCTATAATGTATTATTTAGGGCATGTTGGTTAGATGACTACTTCCCATAGTTTAAGTACAGAATCGGGACTGTCAAATACAGTCATTCAGTCTTAGTAATAGAACTCAGATAGTTCTACAGAATTCAGGATAGTCAGATACAGTCAACCCAGAACAGAACCGAACTCAACTAGTTCCATCAGAAACTAGACGTTCAGATATAGTCGCTCAGGTTTAGTTATTTCAGTTATACAATTATCAGTATCTCATGTTATCTGTACTCAGACTCAGTAATCATGTAATCACAAACTTAGTTATAGTTACTATGTATTCATGCATGTATTCTCACGTTCATGTTATCCAGCCAGTTAGTATAGTTCATGCATATGAACCCTTTTCATTCAGCCTACCTCACATGCATACCAATATATTCTAACGTACTGATGCATTTGCACTATGGTGTTTCATACCATAGGCTTAGAAGCACGAGCTCAGAGCAACAATAGCATTCCAATCTCAGCAGTCAGAGTTAGCAGTGAGTCTTCATCTTTCGAGGACATGACCATTACTTTATTATCTCATTAATTAATTTATTTTAGTAGTTGGAATTAGTTGGGGACATGTCCTATCAACTCGTTATTTAGACAGTTCAGCCAGTTGGAGACTTTTCAGACTATCATGTTCAGACAGTTTATTTCAGGTTTTGTTTTGGTATTGTGATACTATATCATTCAGAGATTATTTTATCATTTTTGAACCTTATGGCCTTACAGCCTTTATTTTCTCATTTATACAGTATATTATGCAGTGTTCAGGTACAGATATCGGACATGGGTTAGCTTGGTCCTTTGGGGTCATGAGCATTGTGTAGAATTTTGGGTACCAGATTTAGGGCATTAGACCATCGCACAGTCTCTGTATACACCTACAGAGATAAAGTTTCAAGATATAAGATCCATGGGGGGTTCATAAACCCATATACAACTCAATATCCATGACTCATCTCCAGCACATCCCTCGGAGAAGGTCTATAAAATCTGATATTCCTGGTGTTTCCAGAATTTCCTAGTATTTTCAATGTTTCTAACAATTCCAATGGTTTCAGTATTTCTAGTGTTTCCATAGCACCTAAACACAAATCAAGTACAACATACAACAACAACAACAAGTATATGAAGCATACAACAAACAAGTAAAATAATGCATGTGATGCCATGAGAATGATGATGCAATGTTCACAACCAACCTACGGTGAGAATTCCAACAACCCATCAATATACCAATATGTGAGCTCCGCTCAATATATTCAACCATCCATTAAAACCAACATGATTGATATGCCAATAGAGTATGAACATATCAATATAAACAACTGATACCATAATAGTCTTTTTATCCAACAAGATATCATTAATTTCATTTATATATGCATCACATAGGACCCCACACGGTTACACATAGCATACAATAGCTCAAAAACACCAAATACATCATATATAGGCCCCCACACAGGAACAACACAATAAGATAGCCATTTTTCATGACTAGTTACCACACCCTTAACAGGTTTTTGTATCAAAATTAACTACCCAGCCCAGTCTGAAAGAAGTTAAGCCATAACCTACCTCGAAGATCGAAAACCAATTTGCAACACTTTAATCTCAAAGCTTACTCCTCACAAATAGACTCAGAATCATTTAAAATATGGAAATATAGAATCTAAGCATCAAAAGAAAGCCAATAATACTCATATTACCTATTTTCAAGTCGGGGTCAAAATGGGCCCCTAAAATAGGTTTTCAAAAAAGAAGGAAAAATCATAACTTTGTTTCAAAAACATATTTTTCATATTTTTAGAAGTCTATAACTAAAAACCCAAGAGAAAATGAGTTAAAAACGAGGTTCAAATTGAAGAAAAATGATTTTTAACTTTACCGGGTAAAATTCTCAAAATTCATTTTAAATCTAGAATCAAAGTTGTTTTTTAAAGATGAAATTGAGTAATTATGAGGTTAGAAACTCATCCAAGTGAAAAAAAATTGAAATTGGGGTTTAAATTGGAGAAATATAATTTTTTGGCCTTACTGACCAAAATGCCCAAATTCTATTCTTTAATCCAAGTTCAAAACAAGAAAGATATGATAAAGATTGAAGAAAATAATTAAAATAGGTGTTATGGAGCTTACCCAAACTTAGAAATGGAATAAATAGATAAAAAAACACAAAAATCTAAGCATCAAGTCTCAACAATAGTGAAAATAGTGAAAACCAGGTATTTATATACCCAAACATCTCGATCACAGACCAAGTGTTGCGATCGCGATACCTGGATAATAAGGGTACCGCAATTACTAAGTGACTAGATCGCAACATATGTATGTAGGCCTCAATTGCAACTGCGACAGGAGTATCGTGATTGTGGATGCACCAGTTGGGGACTTGGTGCATTCCAAGTCTCTATAGAGGCACCTCGAGATTTATTTGAAATCTCGTGAATGCAAACAAACTATGATACCGTATCAAATTTGATGTTTCGGACTCAATAGCATTATTATATTTTTGAAAAAATATTGTTTTCACAAAATTGACCCCCAAAATCCAAAATCACAACTTTTTGAACTGAGGGTCGAAATAAGATTTAAAAGCTATAAAACCACACCAACCATGTTACCACCCTTAAATCGCCGTTTTGGATCTACTGGAGTAGTCCGTTCTGCCATCCATCGCATGGATCAAAAGATTTTGACAGAAGTCAACTATAAGGCTCTCGAAGCCCCCAAAAACCACAATATCACATAAATGGCACTAAAACGCATCAAAAATTGTGTCAATCATCCCCATACCCCAAAAATACCACAACACAATCATGGAGAGGGGTAAAATTATCAAATTACACAAAAACACATATTTTACATATTTCATCAAAATTCAAATTTTACATCATCCACCACTAAAAATCTAGTTCATCCTTGACTAAAGGAAAGAGTAATACCTGAATCAGCAAAGGCTGGCGATACAAACTATGCATATCAAACTCGACCTCTGAAGTAGGCTGATCTATAGGTCAATGCCTCCACTGGACCTTGACCACAGAAATAACTCTAGAGCGCTACCATCTAACATCCCAATCCAATATGGAGATCGGCTCCTCAACAAAAGACAACCTCTCATCTAACTTAATTGATTCCCAACGAATGACATAAGACTCATCCAAAATCTAATGGTAAAGCATGGAAACATGAAAAACTAGATGAATAGTTGATAAGTCTAGGGGAAAAGATAACTCATAAGCCACATCACCAACAGTCTGAAGAATCTCAAATGGGCTAATATACCTGGGGCTAAGCTTTCCCTTTTTTCCAAACCTCATCACACCCTTCATAGGTTAAACTCAAAGAAAAATACGATCACTAATACCAAATCTCAAGGTACAAAGTCTACGGTTTGCATAACACTTCTACCTACTCTAAGACACTCGAAGTCTATCCTGAATGATGCAAGCACTATCCAATGGCTCATAAAGCAAGTCCGTGCCTCGAGAACTAATCTTAGAAACCTAAAACCAACCACTGTAGAGGCTAAATATTGCTCCCACTAACCATCAAAATTCATCACACAAGTGTAGAGCATATCCTTTAAAACCTGGATAGTTTGTATGACTACCCGTTAGTCTAGGGGTAAAATGCGGTGCTAAGATCAACCCGAGTACCCAACTTATCACAAAAAGTCTTCCAAAAGTAAGATGTGAACATAGAACCTCTATCTGAAATGATAAACACTACACACCATGTAGCTGCATAATCTCATGAATGTAGATAGGTGCTAACCTCTTAGCACCAAAATAGACCTGCACCAAAATGAAATGAGCAGACTTGGTCAATCGATCTACGATGACCCAAACTCTATCAGAATAATGAGAAGTGTGAGGCAATTCAGTTATGAAGTCCATAGTGATCCATTCCCATTTTTACTTAGGAAAGGATAATCTCTAAAGCAATCCACTAGGTCTCAAATGCTCGCCCTTCAACTATTGTAACAAAGGGATCGAGCTATAAAATATGCTATATCCTTCCTTGTACCACCCCACCAGTAATGTTGTCTCAAGTCATGATACATCTTAGTCACTCCCAAATGGATAGAATATCTGGAATAATAAGCCTCTTCCAAAATCAATCTAATCCAGTCACCCACCCTCGGCAGACAAACTCGACCTCCAATCCTCAAACCCTATCTGCATCAAGTGAGGCTTCCTTAGCCTCACCACTCAACACCTTATCTCGAATCGGCCTCAATCTAACATCATTAAACTAATAATCTCAAATTTGCTCCATCAAAAAAGACCTAGCCTCCATAAATACCAAAACACACTAAGGTGTAAAAACATCAAGCCTAACCATTTGGTTAGCTAAAGACTGAACCTCTAAGGCCAAAGGCCTCTCCTGGGTCAAAAGTTATATCAAGCTACCCTAGTCGACTTTCAGCTCATGGAATCTACAACCACATTAGCCTTGCCTGGATGATAGAGAATTGTTAAGTCATAATCTTTAAGAAACTCAAGCCAACGACGCTGCCTCATATTAAGATCTTGCTGCCTCATATGGAGTCACAACGGATCCCATACACATAGTGCTTCCATAACTTTAAAGCAAAAACAATCGTGTACAACTCTAAATCATGGGTAGGGTAATTCTTCTCATGGGGCTTCAACTAAATAGAAGCATACCCAATCACCTTACCTTACTTAGTCACCACACGACCCAATAAATAAATAGACTCCAACAAAAGCTCACACTCGGAGAACTTGGCTTAAAACTTCTTATTTATCAATCTCTAAAGAACAATCCATAAATGTTACTCATGATCGGCCTCACTCTTGGAATAAACCAAGAGATCATCTATAAATACAATGAAAAGAGAGTTGAGATACGATTGAAACACATGGTTCATTACTCCATGAATGCGGGTAGGGCATTGGTCAACCCAACGGACATGACCAAGAATTCATAATGACTATATCAAGTCCCAAAAGTTGTCTTTGGAATATCTGAAGCTCTAATCCTCACCTAGTGATACCTGGACCTCAAATCAATCTTTGAAAACACCACGACACCCAAAAGTTGATCAAATAAATCATCAATACGATAAAGAGGATACTTATTCTTAACTATCACCTTGTTGAATTATCAATAAGTGATACACACCTACATAGACCCATCTTTTTTCTTCACAAGCAAGATAGCCGCACCCCATAGTGATACACTAGGTCAGATAAATCCCTTATCTAATAACTCCTGCAACTAATCCTTTAATTCCTTTAACTATGTTGGGTCTATACTATAAGGAAGAACAGAAAGGGCATAGTGTCTGGCTCAACATCAGTAGCAAAATTAATATTATGATCCAGATCCACACCAGGTAAATTCATAAGGAACACATCTATGAACTCATGGACAACACGAACAAATCTAAACCTAGAGGTAAAGTAACATTATTATCAAGAATATAAGAAAGTAAGACAAACATCCCCTCTCAACCAATCGACGATCCTGAACATAAGATATAACCCTCTTAGGAGCTGAATGAAGCACACCTTTCTAAGTTATCCTCAGCACACTCGATGAGGATAAAGTCACTGTTTTAGCATAATAATCTATGGCAGCATGGTAAGGAGACAACCAATCCATACCCAAGATGATGTTGAAATTAACCATATCTAAGACAAAAAAATTTACCTAAGTTTTGTGCCCACCAAAAGTCACAATATAGGATTGGTACTCTCAATCCTCCACTAAAAAATCTCCTATAGGTGTAGATACACGAATAGGCATGGCAAGAGGCTCACTAACAAAATCAAACCTCAAAGCAAAATATGTAGATACGCAGGAGAAAGTTGATCCCAGGTCAAATAACACAGATGTAGATCTGAAACAAACAGGGATGATACCTGTGATCATAGCATCAAAATCTATTACCTCTGGTCTGGTGGGTATAGCATAGCACTGACCACGACCACTAATTGGTTGAGTCGCCCCACGACCACCACCACGGGCTCCACTACCTCTGGCTCTTACACTTCTAGTAGAAACCTTACCTCTCTCTATTGAAATAAGAGTAGTTTTAATCACACAGCGCGAATAGTCCTTGGCCAAATAGCCAATCTCATCACACACAAAGCAACCTCTATGGCCTAACTCAACATGAGAAGGTATAATTGGGACCAGATGGCCACCCTAAACTGCTGGACCAAAAAACCTACTACCCAAACTCTACAAGGCTGCCTGAACTAACCTACTATGTACCCACAAGAACCTCTAAGATCTTTTCCTTGAGAAGTGTGGCCTCTAAACTAACCAAACTGGTGCACTTTCTTAGCGCCTCCCTGCGATGCTTAAAGTATACCCTCAGTCATCTTAGCATGATCCATTATACTCTAAAAGAATGCTTCGAATATAACTATTAGAGATGTAGCCAACTGAATAGAAAAGTCCAACCCGTTTATGAACTTTCAAATCTTCTAAAACTCAGTGGAAATGCTGGCATAAAAATATTTGGACAAGTCATAGAAGCGTGGCTCATACTCTAGAATAATCATGGAGCCCTGCTCTAGGTGATCAAACTCATCTATTATCTGATCCCTCAGATAAAAGGCATAAATCTCTCTAAAAAGTCATCGGTAAATTGATCCCAAGTCATCTTGGGAGAGTTAAGATGTCTGTAACTAACCAGCAACCTTCAGTAATCTCTAGCAGTATCTCTCAACTAATAAGTAGTATAAGTAACCCCATGCAAATCAAGCGAACCCAAATTATACAACTTATCCCGACAACCAATCAAGAACTTGTAGGCATCCTCTCCCACAACACTAATGAATCTAGGAGGACCCAAATGAGTAAATCTCTTAAGTCTGATCCTTAGAAGACATAACTGTACTCGCAGCAAGAGAAAAGATGGTGAATCTGGCAGGATGAGATCCTATCTTGGGAGGTAGCATAGATGAAGGCTGAACTCCCAACCTCAAACACCATACTCATATACTGGTGCTAAAATAGGAATAGTACTCAAGATCTGAAGAGTACCAAGAGTAGAAGTAGGTACAACTGGAGGATCCACACTCAGGACTGAAGGAACACCAAGAGAACCCTCAAAATAGGTTAACAAGTGAACTAACAACCCTTCCAACACTAGGGTAGGTAAACTCAATAGAACTAAAGTAGGACCCATACCTTCAACATGCTCAACACGAGGCTCAAGGGAAAGTCCTCTAGAGCTACTTTAAGATGGGGAAGATCTACCAGCCCATTCAATACCTTGAGTCTGTCTATGACTCAAAACTTACCCTCTAGACTGGGCTCTTTGCCTGAATGAAGGCTCTACATCTCTAATATCATGAGATCTAGTCATCACCATCTACGTAGAAAAGACTGAAATATAAGTTAGAACATAAGGTATCAAAGAAATTTGCATGATAAGGAACAAAATGAGGGAAATTCCTAAAGACATTCTATAGCCTCTTAAAGATAGATACAGATGTCTATGTACCAATCTGTAAAATTCAAATAGGCATCCTATTCTTACATCATTAAGACCAATGAAACTGGCTCTAATATCAATTTATCATGACCCAAAAATCCAAGGGTCGTGATGGCACTATCGCAGCAAAGCTTGACAAGTAAGCCTATCACACAAACTGATACAAAAGGGAAATAACAATCTAAACCTAAGGCTAAGATCCTAGAACAAAGTCAAACCATATTAATATAACAATAACAGAAAGTAAAAACTCAAGGATAACATGCCAAACTCCCCAAAACTAGGTATCACAGTGTAAGAACTACTAATACAATTCATGAATCAAATACATCAGAAAATCCAACAGGAATAGTGTCTGTCTCTGAGTACTAATAAAGACATAGTCTAATACAAATAGATGGAAGTGGACTCTAGATGCATGAAAATCTAACTACTACCTTGAATAACTCTTAAGGCACCTGACTCAATCACCATGTGGCACACTCAAACTAGGACCTACACCGAAAGGGCATAGTAAGAGTAAGTCTGGTCCACTTATACTCAGTAGGTATCATAGGCCGACAGAACAAAGTAGATAATAAGGTACATAAAAATACACACCAAGGGAATGTCACCTGCAATCACAAAATATCACACAGTGGTAGCCCACACTACTTAAACTAACAGTTTTATAATATCCATATATAACATAACAAACCACCAGAATGGAATACAAGTATACATGTATACCATATACAAGCACCAAAAATAAGAGAACAACATATTCGAGAGCATTAAGTACAAGTAAGGAAAGATAGAACAATTGATAGGTAACAAGTCAAATAAAATATACAATCACATCATAAACATAATAAAGTAAATACAATAAGAATAATGATGGTGATAATGTAATGTATGAGGTTCTCGCACAATCTCTGAGACTATCGCACAGCCTTCGAGACCATTGCACAGTCTCCGTATACACCTACGAAGCTAAAGCTTCAAGAGGTAGGACCCATGGGCGGTACATCAACCCATATACAACTCAATATCTATGACTGACTCATCTCCGACACATCCCTTAAAGAAGGTCTATAAAATTCGATGTTCCTGGTGTTTCCAGAATTTCTTAGTATTCTAATATTTCTAGTGTTTCCAACAATTCCAGCATTTCCAGACCACATACATGACATAAGACACAAATGAAGTACAACATACAATAATAACAAGTATATGAAGCATACAACAAATAAGTGAAATAATGTGTGATGCCATGAGAATGATGATGCAATGTTCAAAACCAACTGACCATGAGAACATCCAATAACCTATCTATATATCAGCATATGAGCCCAAATATTTGCTCAATATATCCAATTATCCATGAAAACCAACATGATTTATATGCCAATAGAGTATGAACACATCAACATACATAATTTATACCACAATAGGCTTTTCATCTAAAAAGACATCATTATTTTTATGTATATTAGTTATCATATCACATAGGCCCCACAAGTCACACATAGCATATAATAGCTCAAAACCACCAAATACATCACATATAGGCCCCCACACAGGTACAACACAATAAGATAGCCATTTTTCTTAATTAGTTATCACACCCTTAACATGTTTTTGCATTAAAATTAACTACCCAGCCCATAACCTACCTCAAAGTTAATCCATAACCTACCTCACAGGCTAAAAATTAGTCTGGAACACTTCAATCTCAAAGCTTTACTCCTAATGAATAGACTCAGAATCATCTAAAAATATAGAAATATAGAATCTATGCATCAAAAGAAAGCCAATAATACCTATATTACCTATTTTCAAGTCAGGTTCAAAATGGACCCCCGAAATGGGTTTTCAAAAAAGAAGGGAAAACTATAACTTTGTTTCACAAATATGTTCCCCATATTTTTAGGATTCTATAGCTAAAAAATAAGAGAAACCAGGTTAAAATGAGGTTCAAATCAAAGAAAAAATATTTCTAAACTTTATCAGGTAAAATTCCTAAAATCTATTTTAAAATCAAGAATCGAAGTTGTTTTGAAGATAAAATTGAGGTAAAATTGTTAATTATGAGGTTAGAAACTCATCCAAGTAAAAAAGGTTTGAAATTAGGGTTTAAATTGGAGAAATACAATTTTTAGGCTTTGGGGCCCAAAATCCCCAAATTTTATTCTTTAATTAAAGTTCAAAATAAGAAATAGATGATACAAATAAAAGAAAATAATTGAAATAGGTGTTATGGAGCTTCCCCAAGTTTTAAAGTGGAAGAAATAGCTAAATATCATGAAAACCTAAGCTTTAAGTCTCAAAAATTATGAAAAATGGTGAAAACCAGGTATTAATTTACCCAGGCATCTCGATCGTGTGCTAAGTATCATGATCGTAGAATATGGATGAAAAGGGTATCGTGGTCGTAGACTAAGTGTCGCGATCATAACATATGTCTAGAATCCCTAACTGTGATCGTAACTACAACATCATGATTACGGGAACACCCACTGAGTGGTGCACCAACTGGGGACTTAGTGCATTCCAAGTCTCTGCGGGCCCCTCAAAATTCATCCAGAATCTTATGAACACAAACTAACTACGCTACCCCATCAAATTCGATGCTCTGGACTCAACACCGATATCATATTTATAAAAAATATCATTTTCACAAAGTTGACCCCCGAAACCCAAAATCACAACTTTCAAACCGAGGATCGAAATGAGATTTAGAAGCCATAAAAATACACCAACCATATTACTATCCTAAAATTGATGTTCTGAATCTGCTAGCATAGTTTGTTATGTCATCCATCATATATATCAAAAGATGTTAACTGAAGTCAACTATTCTTGAAGCCATCAAAAACCACAACATCACATAAATGGTACTAAAATGCATTAAAAACCATGTCAATTATCCCCATACTCCAGAAATACCACAACACAATCACGGAGAAGAGTAAAATGGTCAAATCAAAAAGAAATACATATTTCACGTATTTCATCAAAATTTGAATCGTTACAATCTAAAATAGATTACTGCATCTCCACGCAATGATATAGTTATGATATCCTTTTAGGTAGAAAATTAGAGGGTCGGAAGACTATAATCATATTATCAACCTTGTGAATCAGTAACTCGATATATTACGTATCCAATGATACAATAATAGTATACCAAATTTCAAAAAGTGTCGTGACCCTAGAATTTCCCTCAATATAATTTATAACCTTGCTCAAATCATGATTATCATACTTTCTTATCTGTTTGCACATTATTAGAAAGATATAATTTCGCAAATACTATTGATATATAACAAAACTTCACTGAAATATTATTATAAAGTAAATTAAGTGAGTTGCTAAGCATATAGTCCCTGTGGGTTTGATATTCGGCTCCCAGAGAGCAACTAAATTATTTTCTAGACCACGTACACTTGTGTATGGGGTAGGTCGCAATAAGTTTTTGGAGTCGTTGTTGGAGACTTAAGTAATTCGTAATTTTCTGAATTTCATTTTCAATAATAATATTATACAAGTAATGATAACTTGATCTTAGCGGCATATTTTTACAGGTCTAATTTATGCTTCAAGCTGGCCGAAGAAAGAGAGCTGGTAGAATCATATTTGAAGCTCAAACAAACTTTTCATCAGCGATGGAGAGTTTTTTAAGCAACTCTTTAATATCTAATTCAACAGCTTCAGTTGGCTGATCCAACAAAAATTATTCCTACAAAGATAGAAGTAGCAAGACTAATTCACGATATCACTCCTCAATAATGTTATCTCTAAAATTCATAAATTGGAAGCATATGGTTGATTTGAGATTAAAAAGAATATGGTGAAACTATTGAACACTAGTGGGTAATTTATGGGGATTTCTCATGAGGATCCACAACAGAACTTATAAAACTTTCTTGAGGTTAGTGATATATTGTCATTACCCAAACCAAGGCCTCATCTTGATGGGTATCTCAAGTACACCATGGACCGAAGACCACCCCCTTAGCCTAACCTCAAGAACAAAATAAAATAATGCAGCGGAAGACAACCAAACATGATGATAAGATGAATATACAATGAAATAAAGACTAAGAGTTAAAACAATGACCAATCCACACTTGTCAACGAAAGTCTCTCAAACCAGAATAACATCTAAGTTGTGACATATCCCCGACTATGACCAAAAAAAATCAAGAAGTGCTATGAAAATAAAGAAAGAATAATAAAATGACAGGGCCTTTCGAAGGATGGAGGATCACCATTTTATAGAAACTTAACAGACATGCTCAACCACCTAACGTTGCACAGGAGCAATAGAAAACCCTTCGAATCCAACATCATGAAATGATGTAGCGTGCAGGGATAATAAGTATGATTAGAACTGGGATGTAACTCAGAAAAAGTGATAAAATAATGTAATTACCAAAAAAAATCCAGTCATAAACCATAAGCACCACATTCATATATATATATATATAGGAAGTCGGGATACAGACAAGGGTCATAAACATGAGAGTTTAAAGATTTAACCTGAACTGTGTAGATCGATCCATCTTAAAGGCACCCATGTGATAAATGGGTTTATTTTCCCCTATTGGAAGAACCCCAGTGCGTGTTACCCGTACGAATTAATAAAAACAAAGGAAAAACTAAAGTCACCAAGGAATTAGACATCCTAATATATATATATATATATATATATATATATATATATATATATATATTAAGTGTTCACCAAGCACATGATCATATAGACCTCCAATGCCCGCAAACGTGGTTTTCAGTATTCGTACACCTGAGACTTACACCTTCATGGAGAGTTATAGAATCTCTTTAAACCAAAATTAAAATAATTTGCACATACACCAACCATTAACCCAGGAGTCATTCATTAAGGCATTTACTACTTGGTATCATCAGACCAATATGCTTGCAAGCTAAATTAATTGTGCCTAACCAAATCCATATAACCAAATGGTACTCCCAAGTTCCATTTAAAATCCAAAAGCAAGGTCATCCAAAACCATATTCATATCCAATTATTCTTTAATGCAATGCAATGGGTTCAAAATAAGTTAAACCATGCAATTATCCATATTTAAAACCAAGATTATAAATTAGGTTGAGGTTAATGCCAATTTAAAGCCAAAATTCATCCAATTTAGAGAAACCCAAGTGCCTCATTCCAATCATTTAAACAACACACCAATTTAATCCTAAAAATATCAATTTAAAGCATGAATAATCTACATAAAACACGGGACAAGTAATTCAATCAGTAACAACTAAAACACCTCAACCCCATTTCAAAACCCATAATTTAAATCACAAGAAAATCCATTAAATTAATGCCACATTGTAAAATTCAAGTTTGTGGAAGAGAAACGTGCCTGAAATAAACAAGAATTTGAAGATACTTCAAAGTTTGGAGCCCGGATGATGAAATTTCTGTAAAACCCATAAATATTCTTAGATTTTAAGTTTAAGAGAGAAAAAGGATGATATGATCTTCTAAAACTGAAGGGAATGGGGTTATTTTATGTTTAAAGGTCGTAGAAAGGGTAAAAGGACCAAAATCTCCTCACCCCAAGTGAAAAAAAAAATTGGATGAATTTAAAATAGCGGCATGGCATTCCAATATCACAGACGTTAGCCTTTGTGCCATGGTAATATCATGGATTTTAACCTCCATGACACGGCCTTATTGTGGAGGCTTACTGCCTTAGAGTCCCAAAATAACCCCGAACCCTTTCCTAAAAATTAAAAACTTACCCAAAATACCTTTTTAACAACCATGTAGCCTCTTCTACGTTTTGATTTCTCCAAAGAACCTTTACCGAGGCTGCATCCTTAGTCCTCAATCTACAATCTTACCTATCCAATATCTCCACCAGGACCTCCTCGTAAGACAATGAATTTGTGACACCAATATCCTCAATAGGAACTATCAAGGAAGGATGACCTACACATTTTTTCAGCATGGACACTGGCTAACCATGCAACTTCACAATCTCCTAAATAAATAACTTAGCATAATCCTCTCCTGAGTAGCTAGTCCTCACAGGAAAGAAATAATCATGCTTAGTCATTCTATCCACTATGACCCAAATAGAATCATAGTAATTGTGAGATCGCGGAAGACCCATAATGAAATCCATATTGAGAATATCCAACTTATACATAGGTAAATCTATCTCTTGAGACATGACACCAGGCCTCAAATGCTCAACCTTAACTTGCTGATAAACTATATATTTGTGTAATTACCCTTTAGGTTATTTTTCATATTTTTGCTTATCTTCACCATTTAAGCTTTTGCATATTTTCCCCAAGTTATTTATGAATTTTTGGGACTGACGATTCAGTTGCCGGGCAGTTCTTTTAGTTTTTAGAGTCATATTTTTGTTTTGAAGTCTTCTTTGGTTCCAAATGGCCACCCACCAAAAACTTCAATTAAACAATCTCAGATGTAAATTATGTCTATGCAATGAAATTTGGGATACTTATTTTAGGATAGGTAGACCTTTGTTTTGGGTCCCAATGCACCCGATCTCTATTCGACCTATTGGTTGAAAATTTGAAAAATCAGAATACGGGTGTGGGACCCATATTTGATCAAAACAACCTCGAATGGAAAATCTAACTTTTATATTTACATCCATAATATCTATTTTAGGCTAAGAGGATCCTTGGTTTAGGTCCCAAGAATCTCAGACTTATTTTGAGCTATTGAGTGGATTTTAAAAATAAAAATAAAACTATAGATGTGGGTCACACTTTTTGCCTAAACAATTTCATATGAAAGTTTTGGTGGTTCCAATGGATCTAAAATTTGGTTTACACTCAAAATTCACTATTGTATCATGCTCTTTGGATTTGAAATGAGTTTTGAGGGTCAAAACTAAGATTTTAATTTTACTGTCATCTGGTGCCCGGGGGAGCAACCGCAATCGTGGTAAATTGTATGGTGATCACACTAGCATGATAGAGGCCCCTAGTACCACAATACCAGTATCCCCATACTTATTAAGGGTATATAAGGACCTTATAGGCCATGTTTTGGCTATTTTTGACCCATCTTTGAGACCTAGAACTCCTAAATGAGTGTAATAACTGAAAATTAATCATTGTGGATGACTTGGGTGCTTGCTAAACATCTATTATCATTATTTTCACTTGTATTATGGTAATATTTTATCAATTTATTTATGAATTTCTTGGTTTTGACTCAAAACCCCAAATTCACCTAGGGCTTGATTTAAGCCAAAAATTAAATTTGTTTTCACCCATTTCTTGAGGGTTATGGTTCCTTAATGATTTATGAGATTTATATCATGTTGGTTTAACCTCGGGAATGCATTTTCCATATATGGGGCCCGCTTGAGGGTTTTAGTGTTGTTTTCAGACCCCGAAGCACAATAGTGCAATATGAGTATTGTTAGACTTGTATTGATGAGTAGATTATAACTTTAATAGTGTGATGGAATTTTGGAGATTTTGAAGTGAATATTAGCATGTGGTGCATGAAGTGAGGTTTTGTATTTTGTCTTTGAGGTAGGCTCATGTCCACTTTTCTTCGTAGATGATGTGTGATATATATTATGTGTGAGCATGAATGTTAATCTTGATTATGAGTCGGATAAATTAGCCTTGATTATTGATTCTTGGGGATTAGATGAGGGTTTTGGACCCGTAAGATGGTATGTCCCTGACCTTTTAGAATCCTACTTCCTTTTTCCTAGTTTAGATTAGTTTGTAGCATGAGTATGATAAAATGCTAGGTTTGGGATGTAGCTTTAGCATTGTAAAAATGATTAGTGTATTTAACCTTATTGGGCTAGTATGGTGGTCTTGAAATCATAAATTGGGTAGAGTTGACTTAAGTTCCCTTGTTTCTAATCAAAGTTCCTATCTTAGGCTTAAATATGGGTTACTTGTGTATGACCCTGCAAAGTTCCCTCGTAGTCCGAGCCTTAGAGCGTGTCAAGTGATGGGTATTTTTGGCCCTAAAAGATTCAGAAGAGACTTCCCAATTGATTGGTATTTAAAAAATATAGAATTTTCTTAAGTTTTACTTTTTGTCATGTAGAGAATTGAATTAACTTTCCAATGATACCAATTTCGTCCAAATTCGGCATCTAGGTGAGAAGTTATGATCGTTTTACTGAGAGTTATTGGAATCGACCAAGTGCGATGGACGACCCGACAAACCATCGAGTCTATGATGGAACATTGTTCGGCCCATTGCAACCAAGGTAGTAACTCCATTTTCTAGCCCAAGTGCGACAATTAGGATGATGGACCGTCAAGGCTACGATGGACCACCACTGAGACCGTTGCCACAAAGGCAGTGTGGTCTCATCCTGGCTAACATGCGATGGACCATCTCTTAGACCATCACATCGAGGTAGATCTTCATGCGACGGATGATTCGATGGATCATCAGGCTAGCGACGGACCTTCACAGCCCCCGTTCAGTATTTTAACACATTTTTAAAAGGCCTTTTTGGTCTTTTCACTCTTTTATAACTTGATATATTCCAAATGAATCAAATGGATTCATTCATCATCCAAAATACAAGAGAGCTAGGGTTTCTCTCTCAAGATCAAATCTAAAACCCTTCTCCAAGAAATCCAAGAACTCACCATAGATTCTACAAATTGAGTTGAGATTTAAGTTTCCCAAGTTCCGGGTTGCAAGAACCCTCTCTCAAGAGTAAGAAAAAGAGTTTAAGCAAGCTTGTTTATCCAATTTCATAATCTAAGGTATGTGGGGTTTTGAACAAGGGTAATCCTTTCACCCTTGTGACCAACGGCTTATTTAAACTACAATTTTTTGCAATTTATGAGATTTTACAGGAAATTGGATTGGGGTTTTTCACCCATTGTTATTGGTTGCAAGCTTATGATGTTTCCCCATGAATTGAGAGTCTAATGGCATGATTTTTATATGTTTTCTTGAGAAATTGCAGCTGGGTCTATACCCTATGATTTTAATCCTTGAGAATTTAATAGTTGAAATTTTTGAGATATTGAAGTATAGGAGTATGTGGAGATTATGAGCTGAACTGCTGTAAATTTCAGATTTCTATATGATTTATGAATCTATATGCTATCTAATACACATTTTGATAAGTTTTAACTTGATATTGAATTATGGATCATTAAGTTGTAATACCCCGTACTTTTCCTAGCTAATTTTCATCTCAAGAATATCTAGTATTAGCTTCTAAATTGAATGATAGTTATTCCATGAGTAATTCTCAAGATTTTCCCTTTTTGTCGTGTGGGAAATTCAATAAGTTTTCCATCAACATAAGATTCGTCCAAATTCGATAACTGGGTCAGAAGTTATGACTATTTCAAGTTCCCATCGTAAAACAACGCCATATTAGTCAGTGGCGCGCCGCGCCACAAGAGGAAATGGCATTTGGCAAATTCTAGTAGGGGTCCGCAATTATGGTTCATCACACTAGGGCCCAAATTTTTAATTGTCCTTTTGCAGTATCTTAGCGCTATTTCCTATGCGTCGCACCAAAGTTCTAGGCAATAAAAGTAGGGGCAATGCGATGTCTCTGCGTCACGCCATCCCTTAATTTCCCAATTGTCAAAATCCAGTGACATGGCAAGATAGTGCCGCGTCGCGCTAAAGGTACAGTTCAGGATATTTTTACAATTTTAAATGATGCGTCCAGGGTTAAAGAGGTCAACTTTACACCCATATTTAAGCCCTTTAACATGTGAATCAACCACTATTCACCCAAAATACACTCTCTTCTCTCAAAAACCTCTCAAAAACAAGCTAGGGATTTCATAGAAGATCCAATTCCAAGAAAGTTTCTCCATCAATCTTCACAAAATCATGAACTAAGATATGCATAGTGTTCATTCATGGACTTCTTTTGTCTATGAAGATCAAGAATCCCTTTTCTAAATTCAAATTTTGGATTTTCTTATTGAATTTCATGATTGGGCTTGTAATACCCCCAAAAGTTCAAACATTTTAGGATCATGCTTTGAACTCATGAGTAATAAATTTTTAGTTCTTTTTTAGTTTTATGATCAAGGTTGATTCATATTAAGGCCTCAAAAGTGTCCTAGTTAATAGACGAATCAAAACATTTCCTTACCGATTGAATTCTTGAGAAGGATATTGGTATATTCAACTTCAAACGAGCATATCTCTCTTTATGATATTAATTTATGAGTTTATGACCCACCAACAGATATATAATTGAATTATCTTTCCAAAAATACCAATTTTGCCTAAATCCGATATCGGAGCAAGGAGTTATGCCCATTTTACTCCAGCATGTCAGGCTGGGAAACTGAGTGACGACATTCGTGATAAGCTGTCACAAGCGTGATGACTTATCACCAATGTCGTCAGCCCTGGGCAAATTTCCACCTGCAGTGATGACATTTTGTGATAAGTCGTCATGCTTGTGATGGCTTATCACCGATGTAATCAACCTTAACCAGAAAATTAAGATTTCACCCCTTTGTGACGACATTCATGATGACTTATCACCATCTTGATGACTTGTCACGAATATCGTCAGCCTTAGATTTTTAGCAACTGGGAAGCGGTTTAGTAAGGGTATTTTGGTCTTTTTCCTTCACTTCTCACGACCTATAACCCTCAAGGAGCGTATTATCTTCCATTCTCTTTAGTTAAACATCTCAAAAAGCTCCCTCATACACTCTCAACTACAAGATTAGGGTTTTCTCTCAAGATCATCTCCTCAAGAACAAGAATATTCTCTCCCAAAGGGGTTAAACCCTATTCAAGAAAAATCAAGTGCAAGCCTAAGGATTTCTTCAAGAACCTTCAGAAATGTTAGATCTCGTTCAAGATTCAATTACTAAGGTATGTGTAGTGTTTATCCATGGATCCCTTTCATCCATGGAGCTTAAGAATCATGTTTAAAATTATAAATTGTAATTTCCTTGTTGTGTTATGACTATATTCATGTTGATGATTGTTGTTTGGATTCAAGATTGTATCTTGATGTGTTTTTCATGAAGCATGTGGTGGGTTAGTTGAAACCCATGAATTTTGGATGGGTTAAGATTGTCAAATTGATAAGTACACCTATGCCCAAAGTTGTGCATATAAGGTGTTTGCTAAAATGCCAAGAATGATAGAATCCATATTTTTAAGACTTAATAGTGCTTAAATGACAAGTCCATGTTCTATTCTTTATGACTCCACATAAACTTCACGTTATTATTGTGTGTTATTGTTGTGATATGGAATGAGCATGATATTGAAGCAATGCGAGTATATACATGTTGTGTGCATCCCCTTCCATGTATAAGATGTTGAGAACTAAGTCTAGTATGAAATCCCCTACTTATGATATTGTGAATTGTGGACTCTATTCTTATGATCAAGTCAGTCATGTGTGTCAGTGTCCTTCCATCGAGTCAAAAAATATAGTTGTGTGCCTAGAGCCATGTCATGTTATCACGATACTCTCAGTCAAGCCAAGATCTATAGAACTCAGACAATCATATGACTCAGGAAATCTCAAAAATCTCATAATCTCAGTTAATTCTCAGATAATAGTACTATTTCGTCAATCAACAGAAGTTAGTTACTCAATCCACATACAGTCAATTAATCATGTTAAATCTCTTCAGATGGGAGTAGAAGTTAGCACCGAGTTGACTCAAGGATGGGAACTCACCTACCAGATAAGGGTGTGATTCTCAGCAATCATCTTTGTGTTCCAGAACTACGTAGCCAGCATAGGTTGAGACATCTTAACCTGTCAGATTAAGGTTAATGAGTTGATTTGACCTGCCAGACCAGGGTCCCATCGTTCTCATTAGAGTAAACTTCCAGATAAGGGTCACTCACATCTTGTCTTTACCAGTGGCATGGTATTGACACCCTTCCAATCAGGGCATAGATTGGACCCCAGCTCAGCTATTATAGCGCATTTAGGGCATGCCAGTTAAACAAATACCTTCCACAGTTTCAGTATCAGTCTCAGTAAAAGAACTCAGATAGTTCTTTAGATTTCAGTATACTAGGACTGTCAGATATAGTCAATTCAATTATAGTATGGAACTCAGGTAGTTCCATCAGATTCAGGACTATTAGACACAATCATCCATGTTATCAGAAATCCCAGTATTAGTCATGTTAGATATCAATAAACTATGTTTTAGCATATAGATTTGATATCACGTATTCACGATCTCAGTTACTATGTATATATTTTTGTACTCTCACGTTCATATTAGTCATTTTTTAGCACTGCTCATGCATGTGAGCCCCTTTATATATAGTCTACCTCACTCGTATACTCAGTACTTTCAATTGTACTGATGCATTTGCGCTATGGTGCTTTCTTTTATGCTACACCATAGATTTAGATCCATGAGTTTTAGATCAACAGTAGCAGTTGCATTTCAGTATACAGAGTTGTAGTGAGTCCTATTCATTTGAGAACGATATGATTTGACTTCATTTATTTTTTTATTATCTCTCAATTTATGGAGTTAGTTAGAGACATATTCCTTCAACTCCTTACTTAGACAGTATTTAGAGGCTTTCAGATTTAGTTCAGATTTGTTTCAGACTTCAGTTGTTTTGGGTATTTGTTACCCCATATGGATGTTATGATTTGTCAGATATTTATTCAGTTGAACTTTATCGCCTATTGTTTATGTTTTTCATATTTTACATGTATATTATGCAGTGTATAGGTACAGATATTAGTCATGGATTAGCTTGTGGTCCTTTGGGGTCATAAGCACCGTGTAGCATTTTGGTTCAGAAAATCAGGGTGTTACAAACTTGGTATCAGAGCCTAAGGTTCAATAGAGTCCTAGAAAGTCTGAAAGCCGCATCTAGTAGAGTCTTGTACATAGTGTGTTGCACGCCATATTTATGTGCAGGAGGCTATAAGATGTTTTAGGAATAGTTCCCTTCTTTTAGTATTTAGGTTATGCTAGTGATCATGATCTCAAGTTAAACTCTCAGTCTAATCCGTTCTTCTCTTATTTTAGAACATGCCTCCAAAGAGAAGAAACCAGCCAACTCCTCAGCCCAAAAATCCTCTGGGCGAACATATTTCTCATGTGGAGTTTAGTGTCGCTTTCACCATACTTGCTCAGTCTGTGGCTGCCTAAAATAAATGGCCACCAGCTATTCCAGCCAATCCAGTGGCAAACTCAGCCGCAGCTAGGATTCAAGACTTCACCCAAATGAACCCTCTATCTTTCTTCAGGTCTAAGTCTGATGAAGACCCTCGATAATTCATTGACCAAGTCTAGAAGGTCATAGACCTCATGGGAGTTACTTCTTGTCAGAGTGTTGAGTTAGCCGCATACCAATTACAGGATGTTGGTCACACTTGGTACAAACAATAAAAGTCTAAGAGGTTAGAGGATCCAGGTCCTATAGAGTAAGGGAATTTTATCACAGCTTTCTTGGATAGATTCTTTCCCTAAGAGCTGAGGGAGGAAAAAGTTCTAGAGTTCATCAACCTTAAGCAGGGAAATATGATGGTTAAAGAGTACTCTCTCAAATTTACTTAGTTAGCCAGATATTCCCCTCATGTAGTTGCAGACAATAGGGCTAAGATGAGCAAGTTCGTGTTAAGGGTGAATGATAGCATGATAAATGAGTGTAGGTCTGCGATGCTGGATAATGATATGACTTTAGCCTAGCTCATGACCCATGCCCAGCAAATAGAGGAGTAGAATATTAGAACTAAGGAGAGGCAGAACAAGAGAGCAAGGTCAGGTAGTTTCAGTTTTGCTCAACCCAAATCAGAAGGAGGAAACCGTTTGCAGTTTCGTCCTAAGCCACCAGTACCCCAGTGCCAAATTCAAAGAAGGTAACCAAGATCGAGCACCAGGATCTAAGTCTCAGGGCAGTGTCAGCAGTGCTCGAACTAACCCCCTGTGTCAGATTTGTGGTAAGAACCACAAGGGTACCTATAGAGCTGGTAGTGATGTTTGTTTCCGTTGTGGCAAGTCAGGCCACAGGGTTAGGGAGTGTTTGCAGTCAGGACTGCAGGGTCAACAGAATCGTTCCACAGCCTAGTTTGGTCACCCAAATCAGCAGGTTGCCACTTTTAGTGCTACTAGTGGGTAACGCCCAAACAGACTCTATGCTCTTCAGACCCGGTAGGATCAGCAAAATTCTCCTAATGTCGTTACTGGTACGTTGTAGATTTTCCATGTTCATGTTTATGCTTTGCTAGATCTAGGTTCATCCTTGTCTTTTGTTACACTTTATATAGCAGGCAATTTTAGAATCAGTCCCGAAATTTTAAAAGAGCCCTTTTCAGTCTCTACCCCAGTGGGTAAAACTATCATAGCTCGACAGGTATACAGGAACTGCCCGATTATGATATTTCAGAAAGCCACGTTAGCAAATTTAGTCAAGTTAGAGATGACTGACTTTGATGTCATTCTCGATATGGATTGGCTTCATTCCTTCCATGCCATAGTCGACTATAGAAATAGGATAGTTCTATTTTATTTCCTGAATGAGTTTGTCCTAGAGTGTAAGGGTAATACTTTATCTTTTTGGGGCCAGCTTGTTTCCTACCTTCAGGCAAGGAAAATGATATCTAAGGGATATGTTTATCATCTCGTTCATGTTAAAGACTCTAGTTTCGAATCTCCCAGTCTCGAATTAGTCCCAGTTGTAAATGAGTATTCAGACGTGTTTCCCAAAGATCTTCTAGGAATTTCTCTCGAAAGGGAAATAGACTTTGGCATTGACCTTATTCCAGATACTCAGCCTATTTTTATTTTGTAATACATAATAGCACCATCAAAACTTAGAGAATTGAAAGAACAGTTGAAGGATCTCTTAGATAAGGGATTCATTAGACCCAGCATTGCCCCGTGGGGCGCACCAATCTTATTCGTTCGTAAGAAATACGGTTCTCTTAGGATTTGCATTAATTACCGTCAGCTCAATAAAGTCACGATCAAGAACAAGTATCCTCTTCCTAGGATAGATGACTTGTTTGACTAACTTTAGGGTTCCAGTTATTTCTCTAAGATAGACCTCAGATCAAGCTATTATCATCTCAGAGTTAGAGAATGTGACATCCCGAAGATAGCTTTCTGTACTCGATATGGTCACTTCTAGTTTCTAATCATGTCCTTTGGTCTTACCAATGCCCCAGCTACTTTTATGGACTTGATTAACCGTGTGTTCAAGCAGTATATGTTTGTTATAGTCTTCATAGATGATATCCTGTCTATTCCCGCACAGAGCGCGATCATGCAGACCATCTTAGAATTATTCTTCAGACCCTCATAGATCACCAGCTATTCACCAAATGATCACCAGCTATTCACCAAATTTAGTAAGTGTGCATTTTGGCTAAGGTCAATAGCATTCCTTGGCCATATTTCTTCCGGCGATGGCATTAGAGTAGATCCTCAGAAGACCAAAGTGGTAAAAAACTGGCCTCGCCTTATCTCTCCATCAGATATCAGGAGTTTCTTGGGTTTGGCTGGATATTACAAATAGATTGTTAATGGATTTTCTTCTATTGCATCCCTTATGTCCAGATTGACTCAAAGGAAGGTCAAGTTTCAGTGGTCATATTCTTGTGAGAAGAGTTTTTAGGAGTTGAAGACTCTACTCACCTTAGCTCCAGTTTTAGCTCTTCTAGATGGTTCAGATGGGTTCGTAGTATATTGTGATGCATCCAGAGTGGGTATAGGTTGTGTCCTCATACACCATGGTAAGGTCATATCCTATGCCTCCAGACAGTTAAAGCCTCATGAGAAGAATTATCCTACTCATGATCTTGAGTTAGCAACCGTAGTATTTTCCTTGAAGATTTGGAGGCATTATCTATACAGAGTTTAGGTAGATTTCTTCACAGATCATAAGAGTCTTTAGTATGTCCTTTCCCAGAAAGATCTCAATCTTTGTTAGAAAAGGTGGTTGGAGATCTTGAAGGATTATGATATGAGAGTCCTTTACCATCTGGGCAAGGCCAACATTGTGGCCGATGCTCTCAGTAGACTCTCCATGGGTAGTGTTTCTCACATTAAGGATACCAAAAAGAAGATAGCTCAGGAATCTATCATCTTGCCAGACTAGGTGTTAGCTTATTTGATTCTTCAGAGGGTGGTATATGTGTTCAGAGTAGTTTAGAATCATCTCTAGTTTCTGAGGTAAAAAAAAAAAGCAAGACAGGGATCCTAGCCTTGTCAATATAAAAGAGTCAATCAGAGATCAGAATGTTGAGGTTTTCTCCCAAGGAAGAGATGGTGTCCTTCATTGTCAGGGTCATCTCTGTGTTCCAAATATGGATGACTTGAGGCAACAGGTTCTTGCAGAGGCATATGGTGCGCAATACTCTATTAATCCAGGGGCCACTAAGATGTACCGTGACTTGTGGGAGATCTATTAGTGGAGTGGGATGAAGAGAGATATTGCATCTTTTATGGCTAAGTACTTTACATGTCAGCAGGTTAAGATAGAGCATAGAAGCCTAGTGGTTCTATGCAGGAGTTCACTATTCCCACTTAGAAGTGGGAAGAAGTGAACATAGACTTCGTGATGGGTTTGCCTCGAACTCGTCATCAGCACAATTCAGTTTGGGTCATTATAGACAAGATGACCAAGTCAGCTTATTTCCTTCCTGTCCATACCTCTTATTCAGCTGAGGATTATGCCAAACTCTACATCAGGGAGTTGGTCAAATTACACGGTGTTCCACTATCTAATATCTCAGACAGAGGTACCCAATTCACCTCTCACTTCTGGAAAGTGTTCCAAAAGGGTCTTGGTACCCAAGTTCATCTCAGTACAGCTTTTCATCCTCAGACAGATGGTCAAGCAAAAAGGAATATTTAGACTCTAGAAGATATGCTAAGGGCATATGCAATTGATTTCAAGGGAAGTTAGGATGACCACTTGTCTTTGATTGAGTTTGCATACAATAATAGCTATTATTTCGGTATTCAGATAGCTCCATTCGAAACTCTCTATGGTAGGAGGTGCAGATCACCAATTGGTTGGTTCAAAGTTAGTGAGGCCTCAGTCATAGGGCCTGACTTAGTATTTGATGCCTTAGAGAAGGTTCAGTTAATCAGAGAAAGACTTCGGGCTGCTCAGAGCTGACAGAAGTCTTATGCAGATGTTCATAGAAAGGATCTAGAATTCGAGGTTGATGATTTTATCTATCTCAAGATCTCTCCTATGAAGGGGGTGAAGAGATTCAGCAAGAAGGGAAAGCTTAGTCCCCGATATGTTGGTCCTTTCAAAATTCACAGTCGCTTGGACAAGGTAGCTTATGAGCTCCAGATCTAGCTTCAGTTCATCCAGTCTTCCATGTATTTTTCCTCTAGAAGTGCATAAATGACCCTTAAGTTGTAGTCCCTACTCAGAGCATGGATATCTAGAACAGTATCTCTTATAAAGAGATTTCAGTCAAAATTCAAGACTATCAGACTCGTAGACTAAGGAACAAAGAAGTCCCTCTAGTCAAAGTTCTTTGGCAAAACCAGTCCGATGACAGAGCTATTTGGGAAGCAGAAGCATAAATGTGTACCAAGTATCCTCACCTCTTCTCCACTAATTCATATCAAGCTCAAGGTAATAGTTCTCCTTAAGCTTATTTAGTTTAATGTTCAGGATTCCATTTATGAATTTGATACTAAATATCATTGCATTCAGTCATGCATACATGTAACAGTTCAATCATGTAATCATGCATCAGATATGCATGAGTTTATCTTGTCAGTTATGCATCAGATATCCATGTTCAGAATGTTTAGATATATTCAGCTTATCATTCAGGTCAGTAATGTCATCATATTTCAGATGTTGCATCCCTTAAGTAAGGCCAGTACATTAATAATCTTAGCTTAGTCAGTCCCATTCGCGGATGAATGTTCCCAAGGGAGAGATATTGTAATACCCCAAAAGTTTAAATATTTTAGGATCATTCTTTGAAATCATGAGTAATAAATTTTTAGTGTTTTGGTAGTGTTATGATCAAGGTTTATTCATATTAAGGCCTCAAAAGTGTCCTAGTTAATAGACGAATCAAAATATTTCCTTACCGATTGAATTCTTGAGAAGGATATTGGTATAGTCAACTTCAAACAAGTATATCTCTTGTTATGCTATTAATTTCTGATCTCAAGACCCACCAACAGATATATAATTGAATTATCTTTCCAACAATACCAATTTTGCCTAAATTCGATATCGGAGCAAGGAGTTATGCCCATTTTACTCTAGCATGTCGGGCTGGGAAACTGAGTGACAACATTCGTGATAAGCTGTCACAAGCGTGATGACTTATCACCAATGTCTTTAGCCTTGGGTGTATCTCCACCCCCAATGATGACATTTTGTGATAAGTCGTCACACCCATGATGGCTTATCACCAATGTCATTAACCTTAACCAGAAAATCATGATTTCGCCCTTTTGTGATGACATTTCGTGACGACTTATCACCTGCTTGATGACTTATCATGAATGTCATCAGTCTTAGATTTACAACAACTGGGAAGCGATTTATTAAGGGTATTCTGCTATTTTTCCTTCACTTCCCACGACCTATAACCCTCAAGGAGCGTATTATCTTCCATTCTCTTTAGTTAAACATATCAAAAAGCTCCCTCATACACTCTTAACCACAAGATTAGGGTTTCCTCTCAAGATCATCTCCTCAAGTAAAAGAAAATTCTCCCCCAAAGAAGTTTAACCCTAGTCAAGAAAAATCAAGAGCAAGCCTAAGGATTTCTTCAAGAACCTTCAGAAACATTAGATCTCTTTCAAGATTAAATCACTAAGGTATGCGTAGTGTTCATCCATGGAGCTCAAGAATCATATTTTAGATTATAAATTGAGATTTTCTTGTGGTGTTATGACTATATTCATGTTGATGATTGTTGTTTGGATTCAATATTGTATCTTGATGTGTTTTTCAAGAAGTATGTGAGTAGGTTTATTGAAACCCATAAATTTTGGATGGATTAAGATTGTCAAATTGATAAGTACACCTATGCCCAAAGTTGTACATGTAAGGTGTTTGATAAAATGCCAAGAATGATAGAATCCATATTTTTATGACTTAATAGTGCTTAAATGATAAGCCCATGTTCTATTCTTTATGACTCCACATGAACTCCACGTTATTGTTGTGTGTTATTATTGTGATATGGAATGACCATGATATTGAAGCAACGCGAGTATGTACATGTTGTGCACATCCCCTTCTATGTATAAGTGTTGAGAACTAAGTCTAGTATGAAATCCCTTACTTATGATATTGTGAATTGTGGACTCTATTCTTATGATCAAGTCAGTCATGTGTGTCAGTTTCCTTCCATCGAGTCAAAAAATATAGTTGTGTGCCTAGAGCCATGTCATGTTATCATGATACTCTCAGTCAAGCCAAGATCTATAGAACTCAGACAATCATATGACTCAGGAAATCTCAAAAATCTCATGATCTCAGTTAATTCTCAGATAATAGTACTGTTTCGTCAGTCAACAGAAGTTAGTTACTCAATCCACGTACAATCAATTAATCATGTTCAATCTCTTTAGATGGGAGTATAATTTAGAACTGAGTTGACCCAAGGATGGGAACTCACCTACCAGATAAGGATGTGATTCTCAGCGATCATCTTTGTGTTCCAGAACTACATAGCCAGCATAGGTTGAGACATCTTAACATGTCAGATTAGGGTTAATGAGGTGATTTGACCTGCCAGACCAGGGTCCCCTCGTTCTCATTAGAGTAAACCTCCAGATAAGGGTCACTCACAGCTTGTCCTTACCAGTGGCGTGGTATTGACACCCTTCCAATCAGGGCATAGCCAGCTCAGCTATTATAGCATATTTGGGGCATGCCAGTTAAACAAATACCTTCCACAGTTTCAGTCTCAGTCTCAGTAAAAGAACTCAGATAGTTCTTTAGATTTCAGTATACCAGGACTGTCAGATATAGTCAATTCAATTACAGTACAGAACTCAGGTAGTTTCATCAGATTCAGTATTGTTAGACACAATCATCCATGTTATCTGAAATCCCAGTATTAGTTATGTTAGATATCAATAAACCATGTATTAGTGTATAGATCTAGATATCAGGTATTCACGATCTCAGTTACTATGTATGCATTTTTGTACTCTCACATTCATATTAGTCATTTAGTTAGCACTACCTATGCATGTAAGCCCTTTACATATAGCCTACCTCACTCATATACTCAGTACTTTTAGTTGTACTGACGCATTTACGCTATTATGCTTTCTTTTATGTTACTCCATAGGTTCAGAGCCTCAAGTTCCAGATCAGTAGTAGTGGTCGCATTTCAGTATACAGAGTTGCAGTTAGTCCTATTCATTCAAGGACGATATGATTTGACTTCATTTATTTTCTTCAGTTATCTTTCAGTTTACGGAGTTTGTTGGAGACATATTCCTTTAACTCCTTACTCAGATAGAATTTAGAGGCTTTCAAATTTAGTTCAGATTTATTTCAAACTTTAGTTATTTTGGGTATTTATTACCCCATATGGATGTTATGATTTGTCAGATATTTTATTCAGTTGAACCTTATGGCCTATTGTTCTTATTTTCCGCATTTTACATGTATATTATGTAGTGTACAGGTATAGATATCAGTCATGGGTTAGCCTGTGGTCCTTCGGGGTCATAAGCACCATGTAGTATTCTGGTTCAGAAAATTGAGGTGTTATAGGGCTACTCTTGCTCATGTGGATAATGAGAAATTAAATTCTACTCTATGTTGCGTGACAAATTCTATGTGGGTTACATTATTATGGATATAGATTCATGCAAACCTATGACTAAACCCTTGAATGATGAAATTAGAATTGAACCATGATGTTTAATTATTGTAGAATGATGTTTACATGTACCATACCTATAATATGTTTGATTAAATGCCTAGATAAAGAAAAAGTACCTAACCAGAATGATACCATGAAATCCCCATGTATGTACCAGTTATGCCTATCACATGTTTTGATGAAATGCTTCTATAAATGTATTATGGATTATGATGTTAGTTATATTTTCAAGTAAGTTATGCTTGGTCAGTTTCCTTCCATCGAGTCCTGGGGGCACTCGTACCTGAAACATTAGCTGTGTGCCTAAAGCCATGTCATATTTTCATTATACTCTCAGTCAAGCTATGATCCTTAGACTTCAGACAGTCTTATGACTCAGGAAATCTCCATGATCTCATAAACTCAATCAATTGTCAGATATCAGTAGTATTCCATCAGTTAGCAAAATTCAGTATCTCAGTCTATGTTTAGTTCAGTAAATCATGTTTAGTGTCTATTCAGATGGGAGTAGAAATTAGCACCAGCAAACCCAAGGATGGAAACTCACCTTTTATATGAGGGTGTGATTCTTAGAAGCAATCCTTGCATTCCAGAACTATGTAGCCAGCATAGGTTAAGACATTATAGCCTACTATATGATGGTGTATGGGGTGGCTTAGCCTGCTATATGAGGGTTCCCACCATTCTCATTAAATTAACCTGTTATATGAGGGTCACTTACAATTGTCTTTACCAGTCGCGCGGTATTGACACCCTTCTAATCAGGGCATAGATTGGACCCCAATTCAGCTATAATGCATCATTTGGGGCATGTTAGTTAGATGACTACCTCCTACAATCTCAGTATCAGTCTCAGTAAAAGAACTCACATAGTTCTTTAAAATTCAGGACTGTCAGATATAATCGACTAGATACAGAACAGAACTCAGATAGTTCCATCAGATTCAGGACTGTTAGATACAGTCACTCATGTTATCTGTTACATTCATATTCAGTAATCATGTTATCACAGTATTAGTGTCAGTTTTTATGTCTTATGTATGTATTGTCACACTCATGATAGTCAGTTATCATTATTGTTAATTTATATGAACCCCATACATTCAGCCTACCTTACATGCATACCAGTATATTCAAAGTACTGATGCATTTGAACTATGGTGTCTTTTACCATAGGTTCAGAGACATGAGCTCCAGAGCAACAGTAGATTCTAGATATCCGCAGACAGTGTTAGAAGTGAGTCCTCATCTTTTGGGGATATGATTATTTCCCTATTATCTCATTAATCAGTTTATTAGTTGGAGTTAGTTGGGGATATGTCCCATCAACTCCTTACTCAGATAGTTCAATCAGTTTGAGGCTTTCTAGACAATCATGTTTCAGACTTTATTATTTTTAGTTTCGTTTTGAGTATTCTATTACCCTACATATATGTTATATCATTCATATCATGTTCAGTATTGAACCTTATGGCCTATCAGTTTATGTTCCCGTATTATAAAGTATCTTATGTAGTATACAGGTACAGATATCAGTCATAGGTTAGCATGTGGTCCTTCAGGGTCGTGAGCACTGAGTAGTGTTTCGGGTATCAGGTTTAGGACATTTCAAACTTGGTATTAGAGCCTAAGGTTCAATAGTATCCTAGGAAGTCTGAAAGCCACATCTAGTAGAGACTTGTGCATGGGTGTGTTGTGCGCCACATTTATGTAAATGAGGAGGCTATAAGATATTTTAGGAATGGTTTCCCCTCTTTTAGTATTCATGTCGTGCCAGTGAGCATAATCTCAAGGAAATCTCTCACTGTAATCTATTTCTCCCTTTCTTCTACAAAACATGCCTCCTAAAGAAGAAACGAAAATCAGTCAGCCCCCAGCTCGAAGATCCTTTGGGTGATCATGTTTCTTATGTGGAGTTTAGGGCCGCATTCACTACTCTTACACAGTCAGTTACCACTTAAAATGAATGGCCAGCGATCATTCCAGCTAACCCAGTGGCCAACTCAGCCACAGCTAGGATTCGAGACTTCACCTAAATGAATCCTCCATCCTTTCTCGGGTTTAAGATAGATGAGGACCCTCAAGAATTCCTAGATCAGGTGCAAAAGGTAATAGACATCATGGGGGTGACTACTATTGAGAGCGCTGAGCTAGCTGCATATCAGTAATAGGATATTAATCATACTTGGTTCAAGCAGTGGAAGTCAGAGAGGGCAGATGATGTAGGGCTAGTTAAGTGGGAGGAGTTTGTGTCTTATTTCCTTGATAGATTCTTTCCCCTAGAGCTTAGGGAAGCTAAGGTGTTAGAATTCATCAACCTTAGGTAGGGCAATATGACAGTGAAAGGGTATACTCTTAAGTTTACTCAATTCGCCAGATATGCCCCTAATGTAGTTGCAGTTAGCAGGGCAAGGATGAGTAAGTATGTTTCAGGGGTGAATGATAGCGTGGTCAATAAATACAAATCTTCCATGCTAAATAGGTACATGACTTTAGCCAGGATTATGACTCATTCTCAGCAGATTGATGAGCAAAAGATTAAGATAACGGAGAAATAGAATAAGAGGGCAAAGACAGGTAGTTTCAACTTCGCTCAGCCTAAGTCAAAAGGAGGAAACCATTCTCAGTTTCATCCTAAGTCATCAGTTCCAACTTCTTCTATAGCCATTGCTCCGTTTCCTATGTTTAGAGAGGGTAAAAAAGACAGAGCGCCAGGCTCTAAGTCCTAGGGCATTGTTAGCAGTGCCCGCACCTATTCTCTTTGCCGACTTATGGGAAGCACCATCAGGGTATTTGTTGAGATGGAAGTGGTATTTATTTTAGATGTTCCAATCAAGTCCATATAGTTAGAGACTGTCCTCAGCGAGGTCCTCAAGGTTAACAAAATTGCTCCTCAGCTCAGTCCAGTCACCTGAATCAGCAGAGTGCCACCTCCAGCGCTACTAATGGGCAACACCCAAATCATCTCTATGCTCTTTAGTCTCGATAGGATCAAGAAAATTCTTCTGATGTAGTTACTGGTACGTTACAAATCTTTCATGTGCATGTTTACGCTTTGCTAGATCCAAGAGCTTCTTTGAATTTTGTCACTCCTTACATAGCAGTTGATTTTAGAGTCACTCCTGAAATTCTAGCGAAGCCCTTTTCAGTCCCTACCCCAGTGGGTAAAACCATCATAGCCCGGTAGGTATACAGGAACTACCCAGTTATGATATCTTAGAAAGTCACTTCTGCAGACTTAGTCGAATTAGAGATGACTAATTTTAATATCATTCTTGGTATGGATTAGCTTCATTCCTGCTATGCCATAGTTGACTGTAGAAACATAATAGTCCAATTTTAATTCCTAAATGAACTCATCCTAGAGTGGAAGGTTAGTTTATCCACTTTTAGAGGTCAGCATGTTTCCTACCTTCGGGCACAGAAAATGATATCTAAAGGATATGTCTATCATCTTGTTTGAGTTAGGGACACTAGTTTTGAAACTCCCAATCTTGAATTATTCTCAGTAGTGAAAGAATATTCAGATGTCTTTCCTGAAGATCTTCTAGGAATTCCTCCCAAAAGGGAAATAGACTTCAGTATTGATCATCTTCTAGATACTCAGCCTATATACATTCTACCATATAGAATGGCACCAACAAAACTCAGAGAACTTAAAGAACAATTGAAGGATCTCTTAGATAAGGGATTCATCAGGCCCAGTATTTCCCCATGGGGCACTGCAGTATTATTCGTGCACAAGAAAGATAGTTCTCTTAGGGTGTGTGTAGACTACCATCTACTCAATAAGGTCACGGTCAAGAACAAGTATCCTCTTCCCAGAATTGATGACTTGTTTAACCAACTTCAAGGTGCTAGTTATTTCTCTAAGATAGACCTTAAATTTGGCTATCATCAGCTCAGAGTTAGAGAATGTGACATTCAAAAAATAGCTTTTCGTACTCGGTATGGTCACGTCAAATTCCTAGTTATGTCATTCAGTCTTACCAAAGCCCCAGCAGCTTTTATGGACTTGATGAACCATGTGTTTAAGCAATACTTGGACATGTTCGTCATAGTCTTCATAGATGATATTCTGGTCTATTCCCACAGTGAGCATGATCATGCAAACTATCTCAGAGTAGTATTTCAGACTCTCAGAGATTATCAGCTATTCACCAAATTTAGTAAGTGTGAGTTTTGGCTAAGGTCAGTAGCATTCCTTAGTCATATCATTTCCAGTAATGGCATTAGAGTAGATTCTCAAAATACCAAAGTAGTAAGAAACTAGCCTCGCTCTGTCTCTCCATCAGATATTAAGAGTTTCTTGGGTTTGACTGGATATTACAGATGGTTTGTTGAAGGATTTTCTTCTATTGCATACCCTATGTCCATATTGACTCAGAAGAAAGTCAAGTTTTAGTGGTCAGATTATTGTGAGAAGAGTTTTTAGGAGTTGAAGACTCAACTCACCTCAACTCTAGCTCTAGCTCTTCTAGATAGTTCAGATGGGTTCATAGTGTATTGTGATGCATCCATAATAGGTTTGGGTTGTGTCCTCATGCAGCATGGTAAGGTCATAGCCTACGCCTCCAAATAGCTTAAACCACATGAGATGAATTATCCAACTCATGATCTTGAGTTAGCAGTCATAGTATTTGCCTTGAAGATTTGGAGGCATTATTTATATGATGTTCATGTAGATGTCTTTATTGATCATAAGAGTTTTCAGTATGTTTTTTCTTAGAAAGATATCAATCTTTGTCAGAGAAGGTGGTTAGAGCTGTTGAAAGATTATGACATGAGTGTCCTCTATCATCCGGGTAAGGCCACTGTAGTGGCCGACGCTCTCAGTAGACTATCCATGGGTAGTGTTTCTCATATTAAGGATAGTAAAAAGAAGTTAGCTTAGGAAGTCCATCAGCTTACCAAACTAGGCATTCGCTTAGTCGATACAAATGAGGGTAATATAAAGGTTCAGAGTAGTTCAGAATCACCTCTAGTTTCTTAGGTGAATGAAAAGCAAGATAGAGATCCCAGCCTTTTCAAGTTGAAAGAGCCAGTCCAGGATCAGAAAATAGAGGTTTTCTCCCAAGGAGAAGATAGTGTTCTTCATTGTTAGGGTAGTCTCTGTGTTCCAGGTGTAGATGAATTAAGGCAGTAAATTCTTGCATAAGTGCATGGTACGCGCTACTCTATTCATCCAGGGGCCACAAATATGTACCGGGACTTGAGGGAAATCTACTAGTGGAGTGGGATGAACAGAGACATTGTAGAGTTTGTGGCTAAGTGCTCTACATGTCCACAGGTTAAGATAGAGCATCAGAAGCCTAGTGGGTTCATGTAGGAGTTCAGTATTCCTACTTAGAAGTGGGAAGTTGTGAACATGGACTTCGTGACGGGTTTACCTCAAACTCGTCATCAGTATGATTCAGTCTGGGTCATTATAGACAGAATGACCAAATCAGCTCATTTTCTTCCAGTCCATACTCTTATTCAGCTGAGGATTATGCCAAACTCTACATTAGGGAGTTGGTCAGATTGCACAGTGTTTCGCTATCTATTATCTCAGACAGATGTACCCAGTTCACCTCTCATTTCTAGAAAGTATTCCAAAAGGATCTTGGTACCCAAGTACATCTTAGTACAGCCTTTCATCCTTAGACAGATGGTCAAGCATACAGGACCATTCAGATATTAGAATATATGCTAAGGGAGTGTGCAATCAATTTCAAAGGAAGTTGGGATGACCACTTGCCTTTGATTGTGTTTGCATACAACAACAGCTATAATTCCCGTATTTAGATGGTTCTATTCGAAGATCTCTATGGTAGGAGATATAGATCTCCAATTGGTTATTTTGAAGCTAGTGAGGCCTCAGTCATAGGTCCTAACTTGGTATTCGACGCCTTATAAAAAGTCTAGTTGATTAGAGAAAGACTCTGAGCTGCTCAGAGCCGACAGAAGTCTTATGCACATATTCGTAGAAAAGATCTTGAGTTTCAGATTAGCGATCATGTCTACCTAAAGATCTCTCCCATGAATGGAGTGAAGTAGTTCGGCAAGAAAGGGAAACTCAGTCTCTGATATGTTGGTCCCTTCAAGATTCTCAGTTGATTCGGCAAGGTAGCTTACGAGCTTAAATGGCCTTCACATCTAGCCTCAGTTCATCGAGTCTTTTATGTCTCTTTGCTCAAGAAGTTCATATGTGACCCATCAGTTGTAGTCCCTATTCAGAGCATTGATGTTCAAAACACTCTCTCATATGAAGAGATTCCAATCAAAATCTTAAACTATCAGGCTCGTAGATTAAGGAACAAAGAAGTCCCTCTAGTTAAGGTTCTTCGGCGAAATCAGTCCGTCAAGGGAGATACTTGGGAAGTAGAGGCAGACATGCAAACCAAGTATCCTCACCTCCTTTTCATCAACTCAGATCAAGCTCAAGGTAACAGTTCTCCTTAAGCTTACTCAGTTTTATGTTCAGTGTTCATCATAAAATTGGTATGCAGTTTTATGCTCACGTTCCCATTATAATCTTGGTATCATGTACCATTGCATATTTAGTCATGCATGAATCTAATAGTTCAGTTATGTAATTATGCATCAGACATGCATTCTCATTATGAGAAACTTAGTTCTTAAGAACACTCAGTCATGCATTCATAAATCAGTTACACATGCATCAGATATGCATGTTCAGTGTTATATGTTTAGCTTATCAGTCATATAAGTCATAAGATCATGTTCCAGTTATTCATGTTTAGTATGTATGTCAGTTGTCTTTTCTTCCCTCTCAGTCAGTCTTATTCAAGGAAGAATGTTCTCAAGGGGGAGATATTGTAATACTCCGTACTTTTTCTAGCTAATTTTCATCTCAAGAATGTCTAGTATTAGCTTCTAAATTGAATGATGGTTATTCTATGACTAATTCTTAAGATTTTCCTTTTTTGTCGTGCGGGAAATTCAATAATCTTTCCTTCGATATAAGATTCGGCCAAATTCGATAACCGGGTTAGAAGTTATGACTATTTCAAGTTTCCATCATAAAATAGTGCCATATTAGTCAGTGGCACGCCATGCCACAAGAGGAAACGGCATTTGGCAAATTCAAGTAGGGATCCGTAATTATGGCGCATCACACCAGGTTCCAAATTCAGAATTTTCCTTTTTCGGTGTCTTAGCGCGATTTCCTCTATGTCGCACCAAAGTTCCAGGCCACAACAGAAGGGGCAACGCGATGGCTCCATGTCATGCCATCCCTCAATTTCCTAATTGTCAAAATCCAGTGACACAGCGTGATAGCACCGCATCGCGCTAAAGGTCTAGTTTTGGATATTTTTACAATTTTAATTGACGCGTCTGGGGTTAAAGGGGTCAACTTCACACCCTTATTTAAGCACTTTAACACGTGATTCAGCCACTTTTCACCCAAAATTCACTTTTTTCTCACAAAAACCTCTCAAGAACAAGCTAGGGTTTTCATAGAAGATCCAATTCCAAGAAAGTTTCTCCATCAATCTACATAAAATCACGAACTAAGGTATGCATAGTGTTCATTCATGGACTCATTTCGTCCATGAAGCCCAAGAATCCCTTTTCTAAATTCAAATTTTGGATTTTCTTATTGAAGTTCATGATTGGGATGCTCTTGTTCATGTGGATAATGAGAAATTGAATTCTACACCATGTTGGGTGATAAATTCTATGTGGGTTACATTATTATGGATGTAGCTTCATGCAAACCTATGACTAAACCCTTGAATGATGAAATTAGAATTGAACCATGATGTTTACATGTACCATGCCTATAATATATAAGAGTAAATGCCTAGATAAAGGAAAAGTACCTAACTAGCATGATACCATGAAATCCCCATGTATGTACAAGTTATGCCTATCACATGTTTTGATGAAATAGTTCTATAAATGAATTATAGATTCTGATGTTAGTTATATGTTCAAGTAAGTTATGCTTGGTCAGTTATTGGGGGTACTCGTACCCAAAACATTAGTTGTGTGCCTAGAGCCATGTCATGTTTTCACGATACTCTTAGTCAAGCTATGATCTTTAGACTTCAGACAGTCTTATGACTCAGGAAATCTCTATGATCTCATAAAGTCAGTTAGTTGTCAAATATCAGTAGTATTCCGTCAATCAACTAAATTTAGTAACTCAGTCCATGTTTAGTTCAATAAATCATATTCAGTGTCTATTCAGATAGGAGTACAAATTAGCATCGAGCAAACCCAAGGATGGGAACTCACCTATTATATGAGGGTGTGATTCTTAGAAGCAATCCTTGTGTTCCAGAACTATGTAGCCAGCCTAGGTTGAGACATCATACCCTGCTATATGAGGGTAGATGAGGTGGCTTAACCTGCTATATAAGGGTTCCCACCATTATCATTTGAGTAACCTATTATATAAGGGTCATTCACAGTTATCTTTACCAGTGGAGAGGTATTGACACCTTTCCAATCAGGGCATAGATTTGACCCCAAATTCAGCTATATTACATTATTTGGGGCATGTCGGTTAGTGAATATCTCCCACAGTCTCAGTATTAGTCTTAGTAAAAGAACTCAGATAGTTCTTCAGAATTCAGGACTGTCAGATATAGTCGACTCAGATACAAAATGGAACTCAGATAGTTCCATCATATTTAGGATTTTCAAATACACTCACTTATGTTATCAGTTATATTTAGATTCAGTAATCATGTTATCACAGTATTAGTGTCAGTTGTTTTATCTTATGCATGTATTCTTACGCTCATGATAGTTAGTTAGTTATTATTATTACTCATGCATATGAACCCCATGCATTCAGCCTACCTCACATGCATACCAGTACATTCAAAGTACTGACGCATTTGTGCTATGGTATCTTATACCATAGGTTCAGAGACATGAGCTCCAGAGCAACAGTAGAATCCAGAGATCTGCAAACAAAGTTAGAAGTAAGTCCTCATCTTTTGAGGACATGATTATTTCCCTATTATCTCATTAATCAGTATATTAGTTAGAGTTAGTTGGTTACATGTCCCATCAACTCCTTACTCGAATAGTTCAATCAGTTAGAGGCTTTCTAGACTATTATATTTCAGTCTTTAGTATTTTCAATTTTGTTTTGGGTATTCTATTACCCAACACAGATGTTATATCATTCTGACATGTTCAGTATTGAACCTTATGTCCTATCAGTTTATTTTTTTGTATTATAAAGTATTTTATGCAGTATATAGGTGCAGATATCATCATGGGTTATCTTGTGGTCCTTCGGGGTCATGAGCACTATGTAGCATTTCGGGTACCATATTTAGGGCAATACATAAGCCCTACTTGAGACTTGAAATTTTATGAACTATTGTGCTATAGGCACCCATGATTTGAGTATTTTGAGATTATTGAGAAACTTTTTGACATAATGGTCATAGAGTTTTGAAATCTACTCTCCCATATGAGATTACAGATTTAATTGTTGGGTTCTTATGAACCATGAGATTATTTTGAAAGTGGATTTTTATGAGATGAGTGAGATAAACTAAAGGGAGTAGTATTTAGCACCGAGTTGGTTAAGTTTCAAGGATTTGTTATCCCAGAACTATGTGCCACCATACGTTTGAGATTTTGGGTCTAAGGCTAAGATGATTGGGTCTGAGGCTGAGATAAGTGATCACTGAGTTGAGGTTATACTCCTTGGCAAGAGTATGACACCTCCCAAAGTGAGGTTTCTTACTTAGGAGGACAAGACGTTGGACTCCATGTAGATCGCATAGTTTATGCCTGTTTAGAGAACCTCCCTAAACTAAAGTATTTTCCCTTGAGATAGAATATTTTCCCTGAAGCTTTGAGATAAGTGATTTCCCTTATAGTAAGATTTTCAAAATAGTTTCTTGAAGTAAAATTTTCCCAAGAATAAAGTAGTATTCTTACAAGTAAGAATTATAGAATTCTGAGTTTGAAGTGTCTTAAGTTTAAAAGAGTTATAAGTTCTTAAGCATTAAAGGAGTTTTACTCTCCATGAGATATATGCATGAGTTTGAAAGTATTACTTAAAGTTTTCTTTAGTTTTAGAGTAATGAGAATAAGAGAAGGGTTCAGATTTTAAAGCTAAAGTATAATGACTCATGAGATTTGTGTTACATGCTTCACTCTACATGATTTATGAGCTTTACATTTTGACTTATTCAAGCTATGTGAGTCATTCTTAATTGCATGCATGATTTTATTGAAGAGTATTGATACTGTTTTTATATAAATGCATACACCCCTATATACTCAGTACATTCCCAAGTGTTGATCCATATATACATCTATGTGCTACATTGTCTTATAATGTAGGTTTAGGTGCTCAGTCTTAGCCTCGTTAGTAATTTTTGAGTACCTTTGTCTACATCTCCACAATGGTGAGTCCTCATGGTTCGAGGATCCATCTTCAGACATTTCAGTATTCGAGTGTTTATGTTATTACTTTTAGTCTAGTTTAAGTCAGTTGGGGACCTATCTCAACGGCTTTTGAATTCATGGAGTAGTAGAGAGTTTGTTAGACTAGTTATCAGATTGTGGTTGTGTTGAGATTCCCAGTTTTGTGGTTATTTGGACCAAGTATTATCTTCACATTTCCTTTCATTTGATATGATAGTACCAGTGTTTTGTATATTCCTTCTTGAATGAGTTATTATGAGGAGTGATAGGCTCAAAGGATTAGCTTGGGGCTACTTGTATCCCTAAGCACCGTGTCACGTCCCGGGAGGTGATTTTGGGTCGTTACAACTTGACCTCTAGAAGTTGAACTAGATACCTTAGCCTAGTTTGGGGCATAGTTTGCCTAAATATGGAAATTGAGGATTAGAAGTGGGATTGTCCGGCCTACTTTGGCCAAGACTTGTGTTAGCCTTGTGGACTTAGTTGTGGATGTTAGGCATAGTTAAGACTAGTAAACCTTAGTATAAGGTTACTTCGTGACTTGGTAAATTTCAATGATCTTCCCCGAATTGTGACTATGAGTTATGGCTATGTTATTCCTTATAGAAATGATAATGGGCCTTTAGAGATACTATTCCCTCTTAGACATTATATTGGACCTTTAGAGACGTTGTTTCCTCTTGGACTTAATATTTGGCCTATAGATATGATTTTTCTCTTAATTATGATTATTGGGCCTATAGAGATGATTTTTCTCTTAGTTATAATTATTTGACCCATAGAGATGTTTTTTCTCTTAGTTATGATTGTTGGGCCTTAGAGATAATTTTTCTCTTAGTTATGATTATTGGGCCTATAGAGATGATTTTCCTCTTAGTTATGATTATTTGGCCCATAGAGATGATTTTCCTCTTAGTTATGATTGTGGGGCCTTAGAGATGATTTTTCTCTTAGTTATGATTATTGGGCCTATAGAGATGATATTCCTCTTAGATATGATAATTGGCCTAGAGAGGTAATATTCTTCATAGTCATGATGTATGATCTATAGATATAAGATCTCTAATTGATGCGATATTCTTATCAATATTATGCCTCCTAGATATGAGATACCTCCTATATATGAGATGATTATAGATATGCGATGACTTATAAATATCATTTTCAATATGGGTATGTAAGCCTAAGGTCATGATTATGAGGTTGTGATTATTTCGAACATATTATTGGTCTAAGGGTCGTGTTATGTTATTAAATATACCTCTGAGAAGTAATTATCCTTGTAAAGGATACGGTTGTAGTTTATGAATATACATATATATGTTTATATTACATCTCTCTAGTATGGGATGGGGGAAGATGCGGTATATTGCTTATGACTTTGCTGATTTGGATACTGGTGATGGCATGCATAGATTTGGTACACTCAGGATTATCAATAATTGATATGATTCTAGATGAAATACGATTAAATGATTGTTCTTCCTCTATAAGGTTTAAGTTATGTGGTAACTAGTTGTCTATTAAGTGACTATAGTACTTGATGGCTAGAAATCTAATGTACTAGTTAATGAGCCTTGATTATTTAAAATTTGGTAGCTAGCGATTATGGATGATACGTAGCTAATGATGATGACGGGTTTAGCATAGGTGAAGATTAGTTGCTATTGATGACTTAGTTTATGATGTTGATTAGTTGTTAAATGAGGATTTATGTATTAATGATGCTAGATAATAAGAAATGTTAGTTGATAGATAAATAAGTTTCTAAATGATGGTTAGTGGTCTTTTGCTAGATGGTGTCTAGTGAGATTATGATGGCTAGAAATGAACATTAGTTAATTGGCGATTATGGTCTAGTGGTAAATCTTGACTAGGTGTTAGATATTGGTTATTTAGTGAATAATGATTATGTGAAGAAATGGTTAGGCTAATAATTAGAGGTCATCTCCATGATTTGACCCTTTTTTACACTTTTATAATGACTTAGTCTCAAAGGTCACTTCGGGTAACAGGCTTACAGATTTACCCTCCTTTGAGCCATAGCTTAAGTCTATGCACCTGTTATGTATCTATATATATGTATTGATGACTGTGATAATGTATTGACACCGGCAAGGCCATAGGATATTGTTATAATAATATTGATACCCGGTAAGGCCGGAGGATACTGAGATGATATATTGTTGCCAGACAAGGCCGTAGGATATTGTTATGATAATATTTATACTCGGCAAAGCCAGAGGATATTGTTATGATGATATTGATACCCGGCAAGGCCGGAGGATACTATAATGATATATTAATACCCAGAAAAGCCAAAGGATGCTGTTATGATGATATTGATACCCGTCAAGGCTGGAGGTTAATTATGATGATGATGGTCGTGATGATGACCGTTATGATAGAGATGGTTATTATGATGAGATTATGATATTGATTGTGTACCTTGCATTCATTCCTGCATGTGTGTCTCCTATCACCAGTATGCGCATATGTCTATCAGTCGGTATGAGACAGTTGCATAGATATGGGTGAAGAATAGCCTTGTGTTATGTATGTTGATTAAACCTTCTAAGCTTGGGGTGGTGGGGGTACACATATTCTCAACTAGGTATTTAGTTGTCCAGAGTATCTGGTTATTTATGATGTTATTAATAGTGTTATTATCATTGTTATGATCATTATTATGGCTAGTTTATGACAGATTTGTCATTGATCAGGTATCGAGCTTTGAGGTATGTTTTTGGCCTTTTCTATCTTGTGATTGCATTATTATGCATGATTATTTCATGTCCAGCTATGTGGATTAAAAACCCAGAGTATGATAGTTTTATAATGAGGTCTTAAAATGAGGACATGATGATCTAGGTTATGCTTTGAGGTGATCTCATGTTTATGTGTGTATGTGTGTGTGTGTATATATAAAGTTATGGTACTACCGTATATCCCTTCTTTCATTTGTTCTATTGAATATTTATTTCTTCGCCTTGTATATTGGTATGTATCTTTCTTTCGTCCTTTCTTCGTATATTAGCCTACGATATACGGTATAGAATTGATGTCTATTGAATATAGCTGGAATAGGATAGTTTACCCTTGATACTTCCTTAGTCTTATTATGTTAGACTCTTGCACATGAATAGGATAGTTGTTCCTTATTATCTCATTGACGTGTTATATGATTTTTGGACTCTTGGATGTAATTTTCATTCTATTTATATGTTGTCTATATCTTTTTTATCTTTAGAGTTCAGTTGGTAGTTGCCAACTGAGTACCATTCATTTGGTACTCATACTACACTTCTGTAGCCTGCAGATCATAGTACGGGTTATTGCCGTTGATATGTGCATTGTGCGGAGCAGCTATGGTTCAGAGACTTAAAGTGAGCTTCTGACATTTGGAGTATTACTTATCTCTGTCTTATGTATTAGACTAGTCTCTATGTTGTATTCGAATATAAGTCATATCAGTGTATTTCTCTTGATATTTCACTTTTGTACTCTTATTATATTAGAAGCTATTGTACTGATACAACCAGGTTTTGGGATTTTATTATGTATTGATCTTTATTTCATTTATTCTGCATTTTCTGCTTATATTATTAAGTAGTCCGTTACTAGCCATTCTGGACTTTGGGTTGGCTTTCCTACTGGTGGGTTATGGTAGGAGCCATCATGACCTGAGAAATTAGGCCGTGACAATCTAGCAATAAAATTTACCAATCTCTCTTTATATTGTTCCACAAGTAGATTTCCTTCAATACATGATACATCTTAGCAGAACTCAAATGAACTGTATATCTGGACTTATGAGCCTCAATCAAAATCCTTTACCATAGCCCATCAACAATAGGAACACACAACTTACCTTGAAAACTCAAGATGCCATCTCCCCCAATCTTAAAAGCCATAACATTTTGTTATCCCTCATCATCCTTAATCTGCATAAGTATAGGATTCAAAACCTATTTCTCCTTTACCTCAGCAACAAGAGATGATTTAACTACTTCATGAACAATCACCCCTCCATCCTCAGAGTCTAAAAGATGAACTCCAAAGTTAGCCAGTCTATGAATATCGTTCACTGATCCTCTTTTCTCCTCATCAATGTAAGATAAGATCCCCATATACAACCTACTAAGAGCATCCGCAACAACATTAGTTTTACCTAGAGGGTAGTGAAGGCTTATGTCATAATCATTAAGTAGTTTGAGCCATCACCTCTACCTGAGATTCAATTCCTTATGTGTAAACACATACTGAAAGCTCTTATGATCTAAATAGATATGCATATGTACCCCATACAAATAATGGCACCAAATTTTCAATGCAAAAACTACAGCCACCATCTCTAAGTTGTAATTCAGATAATTACTTTCATGAACTTTATGCTACTTGGAAGCATAGTCTACAACCTTATCATGTTGCATTAAAACACAACCCAGTCCCACACGAGACACATTATAATACATAACAAAACTATCAGTACCCTCGGGCGGGGTCAAAACTGGCACAGAGGTCAACTTATCCTTCAACTTTTCAAAACTAGCATCAGAAGTATCTGACCACAAAAACTTAACCTTTTTCAAAGTTAACTTCATCAACGGAGCAGCAATAGATGAGAAGCTCTCCACAAACCTCCTATAATACCTAGCCAAGACCAAGAAGCACCTAATGCTAGTTAGAGTCATGGGTCTAGGCCATTTCTTAACTATATTCACTTTCAGTGGATCCACCTTGATCCCCTCACGAGAAACAACATGACCAAGAAAAGTCACACTTAGAAAATTTTGGATACAACTTTTGGTCCTTAAGAGTCTGTAACACAATTCGGAGGTGATTAGCATGATCCTTCTCACTCTTAGAGTACACCAAGATATAATCAATGAAAACTATCATAAACAAATCCAAAAACTGCCTAAAAATCCAACTCATAAAATCCATGAAAGTAGCTGGAGCATTAGTCAACAAAATAACATAACCAAAAACTCATAGTGAACATATCGGGTTTAGAAAGTAGTCTTAGGAATATCAACTTCCTGAATTTTCAAATGATGATAGCCCAAATAAAGATTAATCTTAGAGAAACACCTAGCACCCTGATGTTGATCGAAAAGATCATCAACCTAGGAAGAGGATACTTATTCTTCACCTTAAACTTATTCAATTGACGGTAGTCTATACACATCCGAAAAGACCCATCTTTCTTTCACATAAAAAGCATAGAAACACCCGAAAGAGAAATACTTGGATGAATAAAACCCTTATGAAGATTTTTCAACTGCACATTTAGCTCTTTTAATTCAGCTAGAGCCATTCTATAAGGAGGAATGGAAATAAGATGAGTATCCAATAGAAGATCAATCCCAAAGTCTATTTTCCTATTAGGATAAATTCCAGAAACATCATCGGGGAAACACTTCAGGAAATTTATTAACCATAGGGACAGATTGCAAAAAAAAAGCTTTCAGAATTAGAATCCTTAACCCAAACTAGATGATATAGACACCTTTTTTGAAATCAATTTATGAGCTCTAAGATAAGAAATAAATCTCCCTTTGTGTACTAAGGAACTCTACTCCCATTCAAATATCGGCTTATTAGGAAAATGAAAACTAACCCTTTAGGTCCTACAATCTAGAAAAGCATAGCACGAGTGAAGCCAATCTATCTCCGTGATGATATTAAAATCCACCATAACCAACTTTATCAAATCCATCAGTGTCTCCCTATGAAAGATGGACACCACACAACCCCTATAGATTTTTCTAGCAACAATAAAATCACCTACTAGAGTAGACACAGAAAAGGGGTCAAAAATATTTTTAGGACCAAAATCAAAATGCACATCCAAATAAGGGGTCACATAAGAAAAGGTAGAACCCGAATCAAGCAAACAATAAACATCACGAGAGAAGAGTTGTAACATACCAGTAAAAATATCTGGGGATGCCTCAGATTCTTGGTGGGTAGCAAGTGCATAGAGATAATTTTGGCCAGTGTCGGTACCAGAAGTAGCCCCCTTTGGCACAAGAGCTGAATATGTGGCAACCGAAACTTTATTAACCCCATGGAAACCCTAGCTGAAGGAAAATCTCAGTTCACATAACCAAGCTGACCATAATTATAACACTGATTTCACCTCTCCTTACAATATCCATGATGAAGTTGCCCACAAAAATAACAAGGAGGTTAAGATGGGGCTGACTAAGCTCCACTAGCCTGAGACTGGGCACCCTATGCCTTAGGACCACTGCTAGCCTAAAAAAATGATCACCTGAAGGCTTTGGATAAGAAGCACTAGAAGAAAAATATGAATTTCCCCAATTCTTTTTCTTAGTCCACTGTCTTCCATCTATCCCATAATTTTGCTGACCTGTACCTTGTTCTGAATATCTAAACTTCTTATTCTGCCTCTCTCCCATCTCTACCTATTTCTCTTTCTTATTCTCTACCTGTTGTATATAAACACCAGCCTGGATATGTCTGTATCATTATTCAAGATCATAGCCTTACACTCTAATACCAAATCATGGGATAAATCAAAAGCAAACTTTCTTATTTGGGACCTCAGATTAGACACAAATTCTGGAGCATAATGGGCCAACTATTAAAACTTTAGAGCATACTCCTTGACACTCTTCCTAATTTGCTTCAGATTAATAAACTCTTTATTATTAGCTTACCTAAACTCATGAGGAAAGAAATGATCAATAAAACCCCTAAAAACTCATTCCATACCACTTGCTCAGCATCATCACCCCTTATATCTTCCCACTCCTCATACCACTAATAAGCTATATTTTCCAATTAGATATACAGCAAACTCTACACCCTTAAAATCATTAGCATATATCACCCTGAAAATCTTCTCCATATCATTAATGAACCCCTAGGGATCCTCATCATTCTTAGAGCTTGTAAAGGTCGGGGTATTCAACCTCATAAACTAGCCAACCTGAGTGACCTCAGATGAGTAAGCAATAGAACCAACAAGATCAAACTGACGAGACTGCAATGCCACTAACTAAGTAAGCATATGAATAGACTGATTAAACTCTGCATTAGAGATATCTCCCTGAGGCGACTGAGAATAAGTATCACCTTCCTAGGAAGCTCGATGAGGACTAATAGGGATTGGTGAAACTCCACATGGGGAGCACAGTCAGAAATTGAGACCTTAGATCGGGTCTACACTCCATAAAGAAAGTAAGTCCTCTCCACATTCTCCTCAGGTGGAACAGAGGTTCCAGTAGAGTTTCTATGAACATCAGATATTCGGGGAGGAATCATTTGAAATCTGAGTAATCCAAGAGTTAGAGGAGTTTCATAACACTAGACTCCATAGCCCGAAAATAAAACACAAGAAAGGCAATCATTCCTAAATACCTTGTAGCCTCCTTCTTATAATTGTGGTATGCTACACGCCCATAAAATATACTTTACTCAACATGGATTTATGGACACCTAATGACCCTAAACCATGCTCTGATACCAAGTTTATCACGATCCAAACTAGGGCCTAGTCATGATGGGTAACTCAAGCCCACCTGGACCGAAAACCATCCTTTTAGCCTAACCTCAATAGCATAATAAAATAATATAGAAAAGACAACCAAACATCATAATAAAATAAATAGATAATCAAAAAAACACTAAGAGTTAAAAAAAAAATAACCAACCCCCTTGTCCACGAAAGCCTCTAAAACAAAAATAACATCTAAGTCAGGACATACCCCGACTATGACCAAAAAATACAAAAGTACTAAAATAATAAAGAATGAATAATAAAATGACAAGTCCTTCCGAAGGATGGAGGATCACCAGTTCACTGCAACTCAATAGATGGGCTCAACTACCTAATGCTACATAGGAGCAACAAAACACCCTTCGAACCCTACATCATGAAATAATATAGCATCTAGGGACGGTCGGTGGGATAAGCATTGGCATATAACTCAGGAAAAGTTATAAAATAATGCAATTATTAAAATAAAGTGATAAACCATATGCACCACAATTATATACATATATATAAGATGTGGGGATAGGGATAAGGGTCATGAACATGAGAGCTTAAGAATTTAACCTGAAATGTGTAGCTCGATCCATCCTGAAGGAACCCATGGACTATTGGGTTTATCTCTCCCTACTGAAAGGGACACAGTGTGTGTAATCCATATGAATTGAGGAAAAAACAAGAGAAAAACTAAATCCACCAAGGTAATAGCCATCCCAATATATATATATATATATATAAATCAAGTTTGCACAAATCACATAGTCATATAGACCCCCAACGCCAGCAAATGTGATTTCTAATATTTGTCCCCTGGGATTTACACCTTTACAGTGAGCTACACAATTCCCTTTAAGCCTAAATTAAAATAATTTGCACCTAAAACAACCATCCACCCAGAAGTTATTTATTACGGCATTTACCACTTGGTATCATCATACCAATATGCTTGCAAGCTAAATTAATCATGCCAAACGAAATCCAACCAAATTAGACTCTCAAGTTCCATTTAAAATCCAAATGTAAGGCCACCAAGGCCATCCAAAACCATATTCATATCTATTTATCCTTTAATGTAATGAACTGAATTCAAAATAAGTTCAACCATAAGATTATAATGTGGGTTGGGTTTAATGCCAATTCCAAGCTAAAATTCATCCAATTTGGGAAACCCATGTCCCCCATTCTAATCATTTAAATAACGCATCTATTCAGTCCTAAAAATATCAATTTAAGGCATGAATAATTAATTTAAAACATGGGACAAGTAATTCAATCAGTAACAATTAAAACCCCTTCACCCAATTTCAAAACTAATAATTTGAAGTACATAAAAATCCATTCGATTAATGCCACAATGTAAAATTCAAGTTTAGGGAAGAGAAACGTGCGTGAAATACACAAGAAATTGAAGTCAATTTAAAGTTTGGAGCCTGAATGATGAATTCTCTGTAAAACCCTTGAATGTTCTTAGGATTTGAGTTTAAGAAAGAAAGAGGGTGATTTGATCATTGAAAACTAAAAAGAATGGGGTTATTTTATGTTTAAAGGTAGTACAAGGGGTAAAAAGACTTAAAGCCCCTTGCCCTAAGTAGAAAAAACAAAAACTGGTTGAATCTAAAGTAGTGTCATGGCACACCAATATCGTGGAGGTTAGCTCCGTGTCACACCAATATCGCAGAGGTTAACCTCCATAACACGGACTTATCATGGAGTCTTACTACCTAGGGGTTCCAAAATAACCCTGAACCCTTTCCAAAAAATCCAAAATTTACACATAACACCTTTTTAATATCCTTAATATAAATTAAGTCAAAAATTAACATTACGAATGCAAGAGGGTTAAAAATAAAATCATCAAAGTTTTACAGATTCATACACATATATTCTCATAGAATTCTCATCAGATCATGTGAGAATCACACTTTTCTTTTTTTCACTATTAGGGGAAGAAAAAAGGTGGTTGAAATTTGATTCACCTAACTCCATCACCACCTGGGATAATCGATAAAGAAGTTTTTGATCTATTTTTTTCCCTTTAGGAAGACTGTAAAATTGATAAGTGGGATCTTAAGCTTCATACAAAAGGACGGTGAAAATTTATATCAAATTTGACAGAGGTTTAAATCCTTGCTTCGCAATTTCCTTCACTATCATCAAAATAATGAGGTTTTGGTGCATAATTTTATAGAGGTACTTGAACCTAGGTGCATAATTTTATAGAGGTACTTGAACCTAACATAAAGATTCTTTAGACTCAACAATTGGTTGACAAACCTTAGAAAAGACATAGGATGAGTTATATACCCTTCTAAATTGTATATCACCAGAAAAACTAGAATAGAATGTAGATATTTAAAGAAACACCACAAAGAAGACTACAGGATTATTAGAAGTAGATTAATTAACAGTCATTACAGCATAGATTACCTCTTTGTAAAATTAAATAAACACTCAGTTTGGTAACCTAATTTTGAGGCATCAATAATCTCCTATAAATATGGTGCAGCAAACTCAAACTTAATGTAAGGTATGTGGTAATGGTGATCACTCATCAAATGCATGTACAGTAAATCCAAAATAAGTGAGCTTTATGGGTAATACTCAATGCTAAGGTAATAATATTTTAGGAATACTTATAACCCAGGTTGGCAAAATCACCCTAATTTCTCATGGAAGAGGGAGGGGAATCAAGGGAAAAATATTATTCAACATAGAAACCAAGTAAGAATTCAAAATCTTCAACAACAGGCATATGGTGGCCATTCTAATACTTAGTCCAGCAATGTTGGGGAGATGTTGAAGCAGATCATAGCTAATCAAGCACAAATGGATACTGACATACAAAATCAGTAGTTAGCCATAAAGATTCTAGAGGTTTAGATGGTACAACTTCCTGGGGAACAAAATACCAGACCTTGGTGAGGTTTACCAAGTAATATTAATCCAAATCCCAAGTAGTTTAATGTGGTCTCTACTCAAAGTGGTAGACAATTGGAGGAATAAGCGCCCAAGAAAACAACTCATAGGAATATAGTAAGAGATGAGAAGCAAGCAGAGAGTGAGAAACATATGAATAATGAGAACACTGTAAAAAGTGTGAAGTCACCGACCCCAATCCCATAGAGGTTGAAAAGTACAAAAAGAGGAAGCATGTTTTCAAAAGTTTATTAAGTTGTTAAAACATGTGCATATTAATCTTTCTCTTATTGATGTTTTGTAAGGAATTCCTAAGTATGCCTAGTACATCAAGGATATTGTGAAAAAACAAGAACAGATCGACAAAGTATGCTATTGTTGCACTTAGTGAAGAGTGCACCTCATGAATTTAAAATAGACTACCAACAAAGCTCAATGAAACAGGGATTTTTACTATCCAAATCACCATTGGGTAGTCTATCAATGGTCAGGGCTTGTGTGATTTTGGAGTCATCATAAATTTGATTCCTACCTCTTTGTTTAAGAAGATGGGGTTAGGTAGTCTAAGTCCCACCACAGTGATTTTGTAGTTGGATGATCATTTAAGTACCAGGCCTAATGGAATAGTTAAAGATATAGTGGTGCAAATGGGATTGATTATTTTTCTCATGGATTTTATTAAATTTGAGTATGATGCATATTTAAAAGTATCATTTATTTTGAGACACCTATTTTAGGCTAATGGGCGTGCTTTGATAGACGTAACTATTGGACTGTTAGCTATGAAAGCTCATAATAAAGTTTAGGTCTTTGATGGGTACAAAGCAATGAAGTTACCTTATATTTATGAGGAGTTATTTGTTATCATGGTGATAGATATTGAGTCAAAACTTTTACTTTTTACTTTTAAGGATACCTTGCAACAGCACTTTGGTAGGGCATGACATCTTTAGGGATGCAGACGCTAAGGAGACGGTTCAAACCCTAGATATGGCAATAATTTTGATTCAAAAAGGAAAATTTGAGTCTCTAAACAAATCCCTTGGCCCTATTGTGGAAGGTCCTAAACTAGACCTGAAGTCATTAACTCCATACCTTAAGTGTGCTTTTTTGGAGGGATGATTATACCTTACTTCTTATTCTATATCTAGGATTATCTAATATACATGTTAAAGAGGTGTTATCAGTGCTTACACAGAGGGAGAAAGCTAATAGGTGGCAAACGTCAGACATTCAGGAAATAATTCTCATCTTTTATATGTGTAAGATATTCATTGAAGAAAGGTACAAATAGAGTTTATAGCATCAGAGAAGGTTAAATCCAGTTATGAAATAAGTGGTGGGAATAGAGATGATCAAGTGGCTTAACGCAGGAATCATGTACCCTATTTTAAGCAGCATATGGGTTAGCCTCGTTCAATGTGCTCCAAAAAAGAGTTATGATAGTATTGAGTAATGATAAGGATGAGTTAATCCCGACTTGCATAGTAATTGGATAGAGAATTTACATGGACTACCCAAAGCTTAATGATGCCACCTACAAAGATCATTATCTAGTCTCTTTTATTGACCAAATACTAAACAGACTTGTTAGACAAGAGTATTAATATTTTTTGAATGGACATTCCATCTATAGTCAAATAGCCATAGCACTAGAAGATCAATAGAAGATCGCATTCACCTGTCCTTATAGGATTTATGCCTTCAAGCGTATTCCTATTGGACTGTGTAATGCACCATCCTTGATCTAGTGGTGCATGATGGCTATATTTTATGACATGGTGTAACACTTTGTTAAGGTATTTATGGATGATTTCTCTATTTTTGGTAACTATTTTGCAGTGTATTTAAAGAATCTTAACAAGGTCCTAGCGATATATGAGGAGTCTAATCTGGTATTAAATTGGGAAAATGTTACTTTGTAGTCAAAAAAGGAATCTTCCTTAGCCATAAAGTGACACGGGAAGGATTGGAAGTAGATTGAGCAGAAGTGGAAGTTATAGAAAAGTTGCCACCACCAATATTAGTCAAAAATGTATGTAGTTTTCTTGGACATATCGGATTCTATAAGAGATTCATTAAGGATTTCTCAAAGGTGGAAAGACCGATGTATAAGTTTCTTGAAAATAAAGTGAATTTTAAATTTGGCACTGACTGGATTAAAGCATTTGAGGAGTTAAAAAGAAAGTTGACAAAGGCTCCTATCTTGATAGCTCTTGATTAGGAGCGTCCTTTTGAGTTAATGTGTGATGCCAGTAATATAGCTGTGGGAGTAGTATTTGGCTAGTAGAAAGAGAATGGTTTTAAGTCTCTATACTATGCCAACAAAACTCTATATGATGCCCAAACCAACTACACGGTGACTGAAAAGGAGAGATTGTCTTTAGTTTCTATTTTTGACAAGTTCAAATCCTTGTTAATAGGGACAAAGGTGATAGTTCATATCGACCATACAGCAATCAGGTACTTATTTAGTAAGAAATATACAAAACCCAGGCTCATCATATGGATTTTACTATTGCAAAAATTTTATCTTAAGGTCTGAGATGGAAAAGAAGCAGAGAATCAGGTAGCAGATTATTTATCAAGGATAGAGGATAGGTCTTATGTAGTTGTTGATTGGCATATTAGGGAAGATTTTCCACATGAATAACTCTTAGCAGTAAGCATACCTGAGCTACCATGGTACACTGACATAGTGAACCTATTGGTGAGTGGTGTATATCCACTTGAAGTGATAAATCAGCAAAAGAAAAAGTTATACTTTGATTCATGATCTTATGTGTGAGATGAGCTCTGTTTATTTAAGTAAAGCCCTAATCAAGTTGTTATAAGATGTATTCCAGAGTGTCAAGCTAAACAAGTGCTTGATATTTATCATTCATCACCGTACGGAGGTCATCATGGAGGAGAGCGCACAATACATAAGGTATTATAATTGGGATTAGTTTGGCTCACTTTTTTTAAAGACACCTTTGCTTTTGTTAAAGAGTGTGACAAATATCAATGAATGGGAATAATCTCTAGAAACCATGAAATGCCATTGAATAATATCCTTGATGTGGAGACCTTTGATGTTTGGGGGATAGATTTCATAGGTCCATTTACACCTTCATTTGGTAATCAGTACATCTTGATCATGGTTGATTGCATATCTAAGTGGGTAGAAAAGATAACTCTCCCTACTAATGATGCAAAGGTAGTGGTAAAATGCATAAAGAAGAATATTTTCTCTAGATTCAAAGCCCTGAGAGTGATAATTAGTGATGGGGGATCTCATTTAGTGAATAATTGGTTCAAAAATTTGCTATCAAAGTATGTGGTGATAGAGTTGCAATAGCATACCATCCTAAAAAAAGTGGTCAAGTCAAAGTGTCAAATTATGAAATTCAACTGATTCTCCATAAGACTGTGAATGCTCAATGCCAGGATTGGACAATCAAATTGGAAGATGCAATATGGGCATATAGAACTGCTTACAAAACGACCATTAGAACATCATTGTATCGACTGGTATATGAAAAAGCATGTCATTTGTTCGTTGAGCTTAAGCATTAAGCTTATTGGGCGGTAAAAAAGTTAATCCTCAATTCAGAGATAGCAGGAAAAAATAATTGCTTCAGTTACATGAACTTGATGAGTTTGGATTGTATGCTTATGAAAAAACTAAACTCTACAAAGAGAATATGAAAAAGTGGCATGACAAACATAATATGCCCCTAGTCTTTGAACCTGGCCAGAAAGTGTTGTCGTTTAATTTGAGGTTAAAGCTTTTCCTGAGAAAATTAAGGTCGAAGTGGTCCAAACAATTAAGGTTGTTTGAATAACCCCTCATAGGTAAGTTGAGTTATGGCATAAGGATAAGAGTGTGACCTTTCTTAAAAATGGGAATAGAGTCAAGCATTACTGGGTCGAGTATAAAAATAGATGGAAGACGTTTATCACTTTTGCAGATGATTGATGATGAACTGGGTCATGTTTCAATGTAAATCAGTATATATAAGAAAGGAAAACTATGAATATAATGCAATAGCATAGGCCTTTTATTCAAAAAGAAAGAAAAAATAAGAAAAGCTACGATGCTTAGTGGGAGGTAACCAACCTTTTTAATATGTTTGTTGTTTTTAATGTAAAGTGCAGGATTAATGGTGTCCCAGGATGTTGGAGAAAATATTGAGAGGTGAGCAAATGAATTTTAGAGCTTACGTGGTGGATTATAGCATTTTAGATTTTTAATATTTTAATAAATTAAATTGTGGACAATGTCGTAATAAGTCTTTCTGTTGTTACTACTATTCATTGTGACATATAATGCCAATTACATCATTTTGAGCTAATGACACCATTAAGTGGCAGTATAGAACGTGCATGTTGTTGTTACTTGATTGTTTTTAACCCTTGAAAAGTAGTGGCTGAATTTGGCCACTATTTTTTTTTGAAATTTATGTAATACCTAAGTCTTTATTTGTCCATTATATTCCTCATTATGTCTTGTAACTCATGTAACTTTCAAGGAATTATATCCCAATTCATTGATCCACTTTATTACCCAGTTTCTTCTTATTCATTGCATGAAATATTTTCACACCTATAAATTGAGGTGGTCTTAAATTATTTTGCATGTACAAGAATATATTGAGTTCACAAAAGTTAGTAAAAAAGAGAGCTTATTAGTTGAAGGGAGGTGTTCTTTTTTAGAAGCTTTGAACTCAACTCTTGTCCAGAGTTTTTGAGTTATCAGAGAAGTTTACTGTTGGACCGGTGAAAATATTTGTTGCAGTGGACTTGAATCTCCTTAAAGAGAGTGAGATATCCATGCCTAAGACAAGAAGAAGATTGTTTTATTTTCTTTATTTGTAAATTTTAGTTGTAGTTTTACTTTAATTTCACCAACAATTTTGAGGAGATTTAATGAAAACAACTTAAAATTCCACAGATGTCAAGACGGGAGATCTTAACAAGCCATTTTAGTTCAATGGTACTTATCTCAAAAGGTGGAAGGGTAAAGTACTTTTCTACTTGAGTCTTCTCAATGTTTCATATGTTTTAACTGAGAAGAATCCAAACAAAGTAGATAACTCTTCCATGAATGATGAAGAACTTATTTCTCTCCAAGAGAAACTTAAAAAATATGATGGTGACTCCTACAAGTATCGGTATTTCCTTCTTAATTTTCTAACTAATAACTTTTATAATTATTATGATAGAACTTACTCTAGTTCAAATAAAATTTGGAAAGTATTATAGAGTGAGTATAACACTGGGGAGGATAGAGCAAAATAATATGCAGCTAATAGATTTTTCCATTTTCAAATGGTGGACAACAAATCAGTGGTAGACTAAGCTCAAGACTTCATAATAATTATTGGAGAGCTTAAGTCTGAGGAAGTCAAAATTGGAGATAACCTTATTGTTTGTGGCATAATAGATAAACATCCTCCTTCTTGGAAGAAATTTTAAAAAACTATGCGCTACAAGTAAATGGAAACTTCTCTTAAGACTTTGATAATGAGAATCTGCTTGGAAGAAAAGGCAAGGGGTCAAGATGCATTTTACAAATAGAAAAGAACAACATCACAGCAAAGGTAAATTTAAATAATTCAAATAATGCTGCCCTTGAATCCTAAGAAGAAAAAATTCAAGAAAAATAATGATAGACATTCCAAGGACAATAGTGGTGGAAATAACCAAGTAAATAATCAACATATTCAAGAAAAGGGATTGTGCTTTGTCTGTGGAAAGAGTGGTCATATTACTTGATTTTGCAAATTTCTAAAATGTGGGCTTATACCTCAGGCAAACGTTATCAAAAAATCATTTGTGGCAGTGTTAACAGACATAAACATAGTGGAGAATGTTGATCGATGGTATGCTAACTCTGGTGCAAGCCATTATGTTTGTTATTACAAAGACTGGTTTAAGAAATATACTCCTTTTGAGGAGCCCAAAACCACCATGTTTGGAGATTCTCAAACAAATCAAGTGCTTAGAATGGGACATATCGAGTTGAGTTTTACTTTTAGAAGGGTATTAATTTAAAAGATGTACTTTATACTCCTTCCATGATAAAAAATTTGATGTCTAATTTTCTTCTTAATAAAGCAGGCTTCAAATAGACTATTGAATCTGATCAATATTTAATTGTGGAAAATAATATTTTTGTGGAAAAGGGTAATGCTTATGATGGTATGTTCAAGTTGAATGTTGAAATAAATAAAACATCTACTTCTGTTTATATGCTTTCTTCTACTAATTTCTTACATGCTCATTTGTATCATATAAATAATTGTTATATGGGAATCATAAGTAGTTCAGGATTAATTCCAATGATAAAAAGGAATTTTGAAAAATGTGAGGCTTGTATTAAATCCAAAATCACAAAAAGGCCTCATTTCCAAGTTGAAACAAAAACTAATTTTTTAGAATTGGTTCATACTGATTTTTGTGAACTTGGAAAAATTTTAACTCGTGGAAGAAATAGATATATCACTTTTATTGATGATTTTTCTAAGTCTATATATGTTTACTTAATGAAAAATAAAAGTGATGCTTTTGAGAATTTTAAAAGTTTTCTCCATGAAGTTGAAAATCAGCTTGGTAGGAAAATAAAAAGAATAAGAAGTGATAGAGGCCGTGAATATGAGTCACATAAGTTTAATTATTTTTTTAGATTATTGGGTGTAATTCATGAAACTACTCCTTATTATTCTCCTAAATCTAACAGTGTAGTGGAAAGAAAAAATAGAACTTTGGTCGAGTTGACTAATGCCATGTTACTTGAGTCTATGCATATTTAAATTTTTGGGGTGAAGCTCTTTTGACTGCTTGTTATGTGTTGAATCATGTGTCTCGTAAAAAGATCAAATTAACACCTTTTGAGTTGTGAAAGGTCATAATCCAAATTTGAAATATCTAAGATTTTGGGGTTGTTTAACCTATGTAAGGTTAATGGATCCTAAAATCTCTAAGTATAGCAAAAAAGTTACTACTTGTGCTTTTCTTGGTTATGCTTCAAATAGTACAACCTATAGATTTTTTAACCTTGATGATAGTATTATAATAGAATCTGGTGATGCTATTTTTTATAAAAATAAATTCTCATTTTATTCTAAAAATAGTGGGAGTCAAAGGATTCAAGAAAATATTTTATCACTACCTAGTTCTTCTACTTCTACTTTGAAAAATAAGGAGAATAATGATTTTGAGTTAAAAAGAATTAAACGAGCTAGAGTAGAAAAAAAATTTGGCCTTGATTATTATGTTTTTAACATTGGAGATGACCCTATCACTATACCCATACACTAAAATGACTAAGCCAAAAATCAATATAAACACAATGCCAAACCCTAAAAGATCATACTTAGAACTCATAGATCATTAATCCACCATCACACTCCTATGCTCAACCCTTAAGACAAATGAGAAATACCATAAAACTCTATATATCGTAGATATAAAATCTCTAAAAGACACCAAATACTAAAGAAACCCATCATAATGACATGTGGATCCCTCAATATATGAAAGAAATCAAACAAAACAAAGTTCTCAATAATGTGATATCTATATATCATAAGAAACCCATCATATAAGGAACAATCAACCCATAAAAGAAATGCAACAACCACTATATTTCTTTAATGATTCTTCAAGTTATTTTTTATATTTTGCTCATTTTCACTATTTACAACTTTCTTATAGTTGCTACTGTTCAATTATGACTTGTTGGAGCTGACAGTTTAGTTATCGGGCAGTTCATTTGTTTTTTAGAGCCAATTTTCTATATTAAAGTCTTTTTTGGTTATAATTGGATACCAAGCAAAACCTTCAGTCATGACTTTATATTCTAATTATGACAGTTCCAACAGCTCCAAAATATCTATTTTAGGTAGGGTGAACCTTTTTCTTAGCTCCCAAGGCTTCTAAACTCATTTCAAGCTACCGATCGAAACTTAAGAAAATGACACTTGGGTATGGAACCCACTTTATATTGAAACAACCCAGGATGGAAAATGACACTTGGGTATAGGACACTTGGAAAAATACCAAGTCTTTAGCTTGTGTGACCAATAAAGTTTCTCTTTAGGCACTTTAGTAGAGGGTGTTAGTGGTCTTAAGGTGCCTTATCAGCCCTAGCCATCTCAGTATGCTGCTTTAGCAGTAAGTTGGTCACTAAAGTGTAAGCTGCATTAGATTTTCTATTTTAGTAGCCTGACAAGTATGGATAGGTACCACTGTAGCATCACCTGGATGCTTTAGCACTAATGGCTAAAGCATCCCATTTCCCACTTTAGAGGCACCTGGAGTATTATAACTTTTCCAGTTAGTTTGATTTTCTCCCATTTTCACACAAATTTAAGAGTTACAAGCCCTAGAAAGTATAAGAACTTGGGATAAAACATTAGTATGATTCGGGGTATTTTGAGCTTAAAGTGTTCATTTCTTCATTGAATTCTCAGTATGTTTTTATTGGATTCATGCTTAATTTTCTCATTATTTTCCAAATCCCTAGAATATTAGTGGGTTGGTTGTAGCACCATTTGAGTTTGGAATTTACCTATTCTTAAGGATAAATGTTCTTTGATCATAAGAGACAAGTTGTCGATTTTGACAATACAATTTTGCAAGCAAACCCCACGTGAGATTTTTACGTAATTTTTGATCCAAAGCATAAAAATACAATATGGGTATCATTGTTCTCATATTGATGAGTACTTTATGATTTTGATAGTGTGTTTTCTTACAGAAGCTTCTCGGTAGGTGAAATTAATGACTTAGTAAATTTCTCCAAGCTTTTCTTCTATGTCCAAGTAGGCTAGGTTTACTTACCTCATAGATTGAGTTAATTCATGGTATATTTATGACATTATGCTAGATATGGGTTGGGAATTAGGTCTTAGAGGCACAATTATTACAGTTTGTATTATTTGATTACTTAGACTATTATGAAACTATAAACTAGTAGTAGTTAACTTGGTTATTGATGCTTTGGTAGAATTTCTATATTAAGGATAATTGTGGCTTATTTAACATCTAGAATTAAATTTAGATACATTAGCCTAGTTTGGGGTATAATTTGTCTTAGAATGGATTTTAGAGATTAAAAATGAGCCCCCTCTAGCCCACCTTAGGTCGAAACTCCTGTTAGATCATTGTAAATTCATTGGGCATGCTATATGTTTAGATAGCATATTTTAGAGTTGAAGAGACTAGATTATTGATTCTTATGCGAGATTGGAACTTAGGATTTAGTGCTTTCTCTATACTAAGTCCATCGATTGACTGATATTGAGTTTTGATTCAAGTCTAGCAATTGATAATGATATTGAGTTTAAATTTGAGTTTGGCATTAAGATTTTATTTATGGTATGTTATGGTTGTGATGTATTCATTGTTATGTCTTGATTTAGGGTTAATTAAGAAATTCTAGCTATTTACTTTCTTTGATTGCACCCTCTAGGCTTATAGGGGCCTGCGTTGGATTATTTACCACACTTACTGTTTTGTGGGGGCTAGTCTTATAGTATTAATTATGATTTCTTCATATTATATATATATATATATATGATTATTTATTTATAGTATTGGAGCACTATTCTAAGTTTGCCCTTATACCTTCATTTAGCTTACCTATCTTGTGTTTCATTGTAGTTATATTATGATTTAGCTCAATCGGCTAATGATGCCTACTGAGTTCCCATGGATTTGGTACTCATGCTGCATTTCTGTACCTTTTTTATGTAGATTTGAGTACTATCAGCCCTCATTGATGTTATGATCATGTTGTTGAGAGTTTGGAGGTAGGGCGAGCTCTCAGAGATAGAGTATTCAATTTCTCCTTCTTCTACTTTCCTTAGTCTTTTACTATTTGAGGCTGATGTATATGGACTATTGAAATATTTGTATTCCTTTTGCTAATGGCTTTATTACCAACATTACTAGGTCATGGGATTGTTATTACTATCTTATATATATTTCAAATTATTATTATTACCTAAATTATTGTTTTAAGTCTTACTTGCAAAATTTTTGGCTTTTATGCCTTTTCCACTATATTAGCCCATTTTTTCTAGCACTTGGATACTGTTTGACTTACCTACTAGTGGGATAAAGTAAGTGTCATTAAGACTCATAAATCAATTCGTGACAAATTAGTATCAGAGCTAGGTTCACCAGTATTATTGGTACAAGAGAAAGTGTCTAGTAGAGTACCATGGATCAGAGCGATGATATTTATTTCTTATCTTCGAGAGGCTATAGGATATTCTTAGGAGTTCTTTACTTCTTTCACCCATTTTGTGCTAAGAGACTATGTTGTTTTCTATACTTTCTTTGGTTTCACTCTTTTACAGATGGCTAGGACACGTGCTACCGCTATACGTAACTAGGACCTTGAGTTCACAATTAGGGATCTTGTCGTAATTTGTGGATGACCTAGGGGTCAAGGACATCCTAGATGCCTCCCAGAAGATACAATGCTCGTGAAAACTCTTCTGTCCTTTCTAAGTACAATGTGGACTAAGATCATCCTACTTTAGGAGTTTAGACTCGATCTAGGGTTTCTTCTTCTTATTGCCCTAATGGAGCTCCATTGGTTCCCCCATCCCTCATCAGCCACCTCAAGATAGTGTGACTAATGTTGGCTTTCACCAGTTGATTCATTTGCTTACCCAGATAGTGGCCTACCAGATTGAGCGGGTTACTTATATTGCTTTATCCTATGAGGCCACTAGAGTTGGCCAATTTATGAGGTTTAGTCCTTTTATTTTCACTGGTTCTATAGTTGAATAAGATCCTTAAAATTTCATTGATGGAATAGAAAAGATCTTCTGTGTGATGCGTGCTACTGATATGGAGGGTGTAGGTTTGCAGCTTATTAATTGAAGGATGTAGCATACTTATTGAATTAAAAGTGGGAGCAGCTTAGGGGCGAGGATTCTGAGTCCACTTTGTGGGGCAATGTAATACACCATACTTTTCCTAGCTTAAATTCATCCCTAGAATGTCAAGAATTTACTTCAAATATGAATACCATTTATTTCATACATTATTTTCAAGATTTTGACTTTTCATTGTGTGGGAAATTGAATAAGCTTTCCATCAATACCAAATTCACCTAAATCCGACACTCGGTGAAGGAATTATGGTATTTTTAAGTTGACAGTGTGTCACCTGGACTCTCAGCACATCATGGAGCTAAGCAAATTAACATTTGTCAAATTCTAGTGAGACTCTGTGATTCCACTGTATCATGGAGGAGTCCCATTTCACATTTGTCAATTTCCAGCAAGCCTATGCAATAATGGCATGTCGCGCCAATGGAAAAAATGGCAAAACTATAAGGAACCATGATAGCTCCTCATCACGAAGAAAGCCTAGTTCCTACTCATCCTTTTCCAGTGAGCTACCGCTATTGTGGCGCATCGCGGTGGCCAGCTAAATCAGGATTTTTGGTCATTTTTTCAGTTCCATTTAAGGGTTTAAAAAGGGTATTTTGGTCAACTCCCAAGGCCCCAATCTATCTTAAACATAAGATTAATCATATTTCCAAGCATTCTTACTCACTATTCACCATTCTCTTCAAAAGCAAAACCCTAGAAACCAAAAGCCCCTTCTCTAAGAAATTAAATTTCACCATAGATTCTCCAAGAAAGCTTTTGATTGAAGATTTCTAAGACAAAATAGTCAAGACCTCATCTTCAAGAACTCAATTAGGAATCAATATTTCAAGATTCTTCATCCAATCTTCAATCAAGGTTGTGGGGTTATGAACAAGGACAATCCTTTGGTCCTTGTGCCCAAAACTATCTTCTTAAGTTAAATTAACATGATTTGCAATTAAGGTTGATGCCCGATTTTTATTATTTGAAGATTATAAGATTTCAAGTGATTGAATGTTGAATAGCATGACTATTTTTACATAATTATGTGCATAATTCAATTTTTCAGATTTTCCCAATTTGAGTTTAAGCATGATATTGAGATTCTTGATTTTATTAGTTGGATATTGTTGAAGTATTTTCAAGAAGCATATTAAGCATGATATTTTGCTATGATTTTTACATGAGTTTGTAGCATGGGTCATTAATCCCTATTGAAAATTATTATTTCAAGATTGATTGTGCTATGAGCACTTTACGACTAGATTCTTTTCAGATTATTATAAAGATTTGACCTTTTGGTCTCAGAATGGATATGAAATCCACTTTACATATTCAGATTATAGATTTAGCTTTACAGATATATAGTTGGTTTTCATTATAAACCATTATACTATTTTAAAAGTGGATTTCCAATAGAATGAGCAAAGCAAATAAAAAGAGAGTAGTATTTAACACCGAGCGGAAAGTATGGGTTTAGCGCATCCTATTTTCACAGAACTACATAGCCAATGTAGGTACAGATTATCAGATTATTCCTACTTCTATGTGGATGACAGTTACAAATGTGATCACTAGACTCAGGTTATAGTCCTTGGTAAGAGTATGACACCTCTACCCAACGTGAGGTTTCTTTCTTAGAAGGATGAGATGTTGGACTCCATGTTAGCTCACATGGTTTATGTCAGTTAAGAGAACCTCCCTAATAGTAAAGACTTTTAGAATAGTTTTTAAAGTATTTTCCCTAAGATAAAGTATTTTTTCCAGATTTTAGAAACTAAGTACAAAGGCTCACAAACCTACTCAGATATTACTTTACTTAAGATTTCAGTTACAGAATTATAGCTTTTAGTTTTCAGACATAAAAGGGTGAGACATTTTTCACTTAGCCTATATGATTTGAGAATAAGAACAAAATATATATTTCAAAACTAAGTGTTGTGAATCACAAGATTTACATTATATGCTTTACTATTCATGACTTATGATTATATAGTTATTATTTTCCTTATGCATTCACCCCCATACACTCAATACATCCTCAAAGTACTAATCCACATATATGTCTATGTGCTACATTGTCTCATAATATAGGTATGAGTTATAGTACGCATACCATATTCAGATAGTTTGTAGATTCCAGTCAGTAGATGATGAGTCATCCTACTTTAGGGACTTTAGTTAGATATTATTTATGTACTTTACTTTCTTACTCTTATGTATTGATTAGTGGTAGTTGGGGTCATGCCCTAGCTATCTGTAGTCAATATAATAGAGTATTCACAGATGTTAGTCAAAGTCAGTTATGTAAACTTCAGTTTTATCCTTCAATTTTATCAGAATATAAAATTATATCAGTATTATAATTTCACAGATTTCATCATTATTATGTTTTCATACAGTAAACTCAGTCATTTTATATATGTTTATTCAGCTACTTAATAGTATGCCAGTTCATGGGTTAGCTTGGGACCACTTGTGGTCCTAAGCACCGTGTGACATCTTGGGAAAGATTTTTGGGGCATTATAGGCAATTTCTCTAGGGATTTTCTTTATTGCATTTTTCTCAGGAGTTGAGGGAGGCAAAGGCTGAGGAATTCATGAATTTGAAACAAAAAAGGATGATAGTAAAGTAGTATGCCTTAAAGTTTTATCAGTTGTCATATTATGCTCCTGAGTTGGTGTCTAGCATGAGGGTTAGAATAAAGAAGTTTGCCTCTGGTTTATCCTATGAGTTGATCTTACAGAGCAAGGTTGCCTTGTTGAAAAACAATATAGACATCTCTAGACTTATGGTGTATATGAAATAAGTGGAAGAGAAAAAAAAGAAGGTAGCAGAGATGAGTGAAAGAATGAGTAAGAGGTTTTGATATTCGAATAAGGGTGGAAGTTAATGACAAAGTCATAGAGACGGTGGATAATGGTCTTAGGAGAAGTGGGATAATTCTTATTCCTACTTTATGGCTAGTTCTCCTTATCCAAAGTCATCGAGTGATTGTCATTCTTAATATGATAGTAGGTTTAGAGCATCCAAAGCCTAGTGTAATACCCCGTACCTTTTCTAGTTAAAATCTATCCCTAGAATATTAAGGGATAGCTTCAAATATGAATATTAATTATTTCGTGTGGAATTATTTAGATTTAGACTTTCAATTACGTAGAAAATTGAATTAGCTTTCCAACAATATAAGATTTACCTAAATCTGATAATCGGGTAAGAAGTTATGGCTATTTTAAGTTCCAATCGTAAGAAACCATCATTTTGGTCACTAGTGCATCACGAAGAAGATTTAAATGACGATTATAAATTTCCAATGGCCCTCCGTGATATTGGAACATCGCGGCAAGGGCCAATTTTCTATTTGTCAATTTCCAGAGGCCTAGCATAATAATGGTGCATCGTGCCATGTGCCAAAATGGCATTCCAAAGGGGAACCATGATGGCTTCGTGTTGCGAAGTCTGCCCAGCTCCCATTTGTCGATTTCCAGTGAGCCACTGCGATAGTGGCGCATCACGGTGGCCACCCATTTTGTAAAGTATTGCATTTTTTAGTTTTATTTGGGCATTTTGGTCATTCTGCCAGCCCCTAGTCCATCTTAAACATTGAATTAAACCCCTCCAAAGCACTTTTCATTCAATTTTCATCAAATTTCTCTCAACAAAACCCTAGCTCATCAAGCTTTCTCCCCGAGCAACTCAAATTCCTCCATTAATCTTCCAAGGAAACTCAAGATTTGGAATCCCCAAGTCAAAAACTCTAAGAATTCATCTCCAAAGCATCAATAGAGATCCAAGATTCAAGTATTAAAAACTAGATCATCAATTAAGGTATGTGGGGTTTAAACAAGGATAATTCTTTAATCCTTGTACCCAAAATTTAATTTTAATTACAAACATTCTTAATTATATATAAGTTTCCATGAATTTCAAGTTAGGGTTTATACCCATTATCATTATTTGCAAGATTATGAGATTTTTCATGATTTAGAAGTTGAATTACATGATTATGTTTATGTTTCCATGTATATTACCGAAATTTGTAGATTTTGAGTTGATTTATCAATAATCATATTATCAAGCATGAACATTTTGATGATTTAACCTAAGATTAATGCATGGGTTATTTATCCCAAGATTAAATATGGTTACTTCAAGAAAGATGATTCTTAAAGCATCTTGTGAACATATTATTTTCAAATTTTCAGAAAATGCTTTGATCTTTGATCATTAGTTTAGCTATGAAATCCACTTTACAGAATTTAGATCAGCTTTATTTACAGATTTAAAAAGATAAATGCACATTTGGTTTAGATAAACCCTTATGCTAGTTTTAAAAGTGGATTTCCAACAGAATGAGCATAGCAAATAATAAGAGAGTAGTATTTAGCACCGAGTGAGAAGTGTGGGTTTAGTACATCCTACTTCCACAGAACTACGTAGCCAATGTATGTATAGATTATCAGATTATTCCTACTTCTATGTTGATGATAGTTACAGATGTGATCACTTAGCTTAGGTTATACTCCTTGGCAAGAGTATGACACCTCTCTCCAATGTGAGGTTTCTTCCTTAGGAGGATGAGACGTTGAACTCCATGTTAGCTCACATGATTTATGTCGGTTAAGAGAATCTCCCCTCAAATAAACTAATTTCCATAAAGCCCTAAGATAAAGTATTTTCCAGATTTTAGAAACTAAGTGTAAAGGCTCACAAATTTATTTAGACATTATTTTACTTCAGATTTCAGTTACAGAATTACAACTTTTAGTTCTCAGACATAAAAGGTAAGCCCTTTTTCACTTAGCCTATATGGTTTGAGAATAAGAATAGAATACAAATTTTAGAACTAAGTGTAATGGCTCACAAGATTTAGATTACATGTTTTATTTTTCATGATTTGACTTTCAGTTTTTAGATTACTCAAGCATATGTGAGTCATTTACATTTAGCATGCATGATGTTTTCTATAAGTTATGATGATATTGTTTACTTATTGCATGCATCCCCATATACTCATTATATTATCAAAGTACAAATTCACATATACGTCTATGTGCTACATTATCTCATAATGTTAGGTTCAGGTGCTCAGTCTCAGCAGCGAGAGTGATTTTTGAGCATGTCATTTACATCCCTGTAATTGGTGAGTCCTCTTAGTTTGGGAACTTAGCTATTCAGATTTCTAGTTGCTAGTAAATGTTTTTATTATTCTTTTCAGACAATCTGAGTTAGTAGGGGCCTGTCCCAATGACTCTCTAGATTCAGTTAGTAGAGGCTGGTCGAACTACTAGATTCAGTCTTAGATTTCAGATGTCATATTTAGATCATTCAGTATTTTGTATTATCAGATTAATTTGATCAAAATTTTTAGATGTACTCACAATTTTCAAATAGTTTTCTGCATTTGTCAATATCATATATTCATGTTTTCTTATTTTGAGATTCAGAGTTAGTAGAAGGTATCTAGGGTTAGTTCAGGACTACTTATAGTTTGAAGCACTATGTGGAATCCTGGGAACCAGATTTTAGGGCGTTATACCCAGATTCAAGCTAGTGGGGCTTAGTCAACTCCATTACATCCCTCTTATAAATTCTATGGTCAGATGCATTATGGTGTTTGTGAAGAAGAGAAGAACAATTTTTTTTAATGTGGGCAGATTGGTCATATGCAGAGGGATTGTCCTTCTAGAGTTTCTTCTGGGAAAAATAAGATTCCTATTGCTACTTTATTAGCTCCTTCACCAAAGGGTGCTACTTCTACTTCTGGCTCCAGTACTAAACAAAACTATTTGTATGCTTATTCTACCCGCCAAGATTCTGAATAATCCCCTGATGTTGTTACTGGTACACTTAAAATCTACTCTTATGATGTAGTTTCTACTTGATCCTGAGTCTACCCTATCTTATGTGACCTCTTATGTGGCTATTTATTTTCGTTTAGACCCTGAGTATATTTTGGATCCTTTCTCTGTGTCCACCCCAGTGAGTGATTCCATTATGGCTAGAAGAGTCTATAGGGGTTGTGTGATGTCGGTCTATGGTAGGGAGACCTTGGTGGATCTAATAGAGTTGGACATGCTAGACTTTAATATGATTTTAGGGATGGATTGGTTGCATTCATGTTATGCATATCTTGATTGTCATATCCGAAGGGTCAGTTTCCATTTCCATAATAAGCCTGTGATTGAATGGGAAGGTAGTTCCCTATTACCTAAGGGAAGGTTTATTTCGAATCTCAGACACCAAAAATTGGTTTCTAAAGGGTACTTCTATCACCTAGCGCATGTTAAAGATTCTAAATCCAAAGGTCCTTCTTTGCAGACTATCCCTGTGGTCTGTGAATTTCCTGAGGTCTTCCCTGATGATCTTCCTTGTGTTTCTCCTGACTGAGAAATTTATTTTGGGATTGATCTTCTTTATAACACTGTCTTATTTATATCCATCCTTATAGAATGACTCTAGCTGAGTTGAATAAACTCAAGGAGCATTTGAAAGATCTTTTGGATAAGGGTTTTATCTGCCCTAGTATGTCTTCGTAGGGCGCTCCTATTCTTTTCATGCATAAAAAGGTCGGTCCCCTTGGATTTGTATTTATTATCCCCAATTGAATAAGGTGACCATGAAGAATAAGTATCCTTTTCTGAGGGTTAATAATCTATTCGACTAGTTTAGGGTGCTAAGTTCTTTTCTAAGATTGATCTTTGATCGGGTTACCATTAGTTGAAGATTAGGTAGGTGGATATTCCTAAGACTTCTTTCCAAACTTCGTATGGTCATTTTAAGTGTTTGGTTATGTCCTTTGGTTTGACCTTTGCCCTGACAATATTTATGGATCTTATAATTGGGTTTTTTCTTAGTTTATGGACTTGTTTGTCATTGTCTTTGATGTCATTTTTGTGTATACTAAGAGAGAGATAGATCATGATGATCACCTCTATTTAATATTGCAGACCCTTAAAGAGCAGCAGTTGTATACTAAATTCTTTAAGTGTAATTTTTGGTTAAATATTGTGACTTATCTAGGTTATGTTGTTTCTTGTGAAGGGATCATGGTGGACGCCCAAAAAAGTTGCAGTGGTTAAGAAGTGTCCTAAACCCACGACTCCAATCAATATTCGTAGCTTCTTAGGCTTAGCTGATTATTATAAAATATTTCTGGAAAGTATCTCTTCTATTGAAGCCCCATTTACTAAGTTAACTCAAAAGAAGGTGAAGTTTTTGTGGGCTAACTCTTATGAGGGTAGTTTTGAGAAGTTGAAGGATAAGTTAACTTTAACTCCGGTCTTGAATCTGCCTGAGGGAAATGATGGTTTTTTTATCTATATGATGCATCCCGGGTGGGATTGGGTCGTGTGTTGATGCAGCATGGCAAGGTGGTTGCTTATGCTTCTAGATAGTTGAAAGTTCATGAGAAGAACTGTCCAACTCATGATTTGGAATTATTAGCTATGGTATTTGCATTGAAGATTTGGTGACATTACTTGTATGGGGTTCATGTTGATATTTATTTTGATCATAAAATCCTGCAATATGTGTTCTCTCAGAAGGAGCTAAATCTCAAGCAAAGGAGATGGCTTGAGTTGCTTAAAGACTATGACATAAGTCTTCACTATCATCCAGGTAAAGTTAATATGGTTGCTAATACTCTTAGCCAGTTGTTTATAGGAATCTTATCTCATGTGGATGAGGAAAAATAGGATTTAGTGAAGGATATTCACCATTTAGCTAATCTTAGAGTTCATCTCTTGTATTCTAAGGATATTGGTGTGATTTTTCAAAAGGTTGCAAAGTCATCTCTTGGAGCAGAGGTAAAGGAGAAATAAGTTTTAAACCCTACCTTGATCCAAATCAAGAATGAGTGGGTAGGCAAAAGGTGATGGTTTTCTAGATTGGTGGTGATGGTCTCATGAGATACCAAGGCAGATTATGTGTTCTCAATGTTTATGCATTGCGGGAAAGAATTTTGGCCGAAGCTCATGACTCGCGTTATATGGTTCATCCTAGTTCGATAAAAATGTATCATGATCTTAAAGATATTTATTGGTATAATAATATGAAGCAGAATCTGGCCAATTTTGTGTCTAAATGTATGGTGTGTTAGCAAGTAAAGGAGGAGAACTTAAGACCCAACGGGTTGACTCAAGAGATTGAGTTGCCTGTATGGAAAGGGGAAATAATTAAAATGGATTTTGTTTCCTGTCTTTCATGGCCTTTCCAATAATTTAATTTGATTTGGGTTGTCACGGATAGAATGACTAATTCTTCTCACTTCTTTCTAATGTGGACTAATTTGTCTTTTGATGAGTATGTCAAGTTGTTAATTGAGGAGATCGTGAAGTTACATAGTGCTATAGTTACTCGTTCTCATCTCATTTTTGGAGGTCGTTTTAGAGAGGTTTGAGGACTAAGGAAACCCTTAGTATCGCTTTTCACCACATACAGATGGCAAGAGGAAAAGACAATTCAGGCCTTGGAAGATATGCTTCAGTCTTGAGTATTTGATTTTGGTGAAAGTTGGGTTGACCACTAACCTCTCACATAATTTGCCTAAAACTATAGTTATCACTCTAGAATTAGTATGGCCCTGTTTGAGGCCTTATATGGTAGGAGGTGTTAGGTCTCCTATTTAGTGGTTTGAGGTTAGTGAAAACAAGTTATTTGGCCTCGATTTGGTTTACCAAGCCACGGAGAAGGTGAAGGTGATTCATGATAGACTTAAGGCTGCCCAAAGTCACCAAAAGTCCTACACGAAGGTAAGGTGAAGGGAGTTGGAGTTTAATGTTGGTGATTGGGTGTTCTTGAAGGTGTCTCCCATGAAGGGAGTGATGCAGTTTAGTAAGAAGGGAAAACTCAGTCCCCGATATATTGTCCTGTACTTGGTTTTGAAAAGGGTTGGTAAAGTTGCATATGAATTGTAGTTTTCTTCTAGTTTGAGCTCAATTCATTTAGTGTTTCATGTTTTGATATTGAGAAAGTGTGTGTGTAATCCTTTGACGGTTGTTCCTTAGAAGGAGGTGGGTATTTCAGATTCGTTGTCTTATGAGGAAGTCCCAATTGACATTATAGATTGGCAAGTCCATTGGTTATTGACCATTGATGTGGCTTTGGTAAAGGTTCTTTGGAGGAACCAAAAGGTCGAGAAAGCTATGTGGGAAGACGAGGAGGACATGAAGTCCAAGTATCCGTTCTTGTTACCCATTTTAGAAAATCGTGTTGGAGGTATGTCTATTCCTTAACATCCTTGTTTTCTAACTTTTTTAAAGGAAATTGTGATTTTCTTTGTATCTTTGTTTTCTATCTTTGTTAAAGGTAAGTGTGGCCATATTGTGGTCAAATTGTGCTAATAAGTGTCTTGTCCTATTATTTGAGGACAAATGATCTTGAGGGGGAAGTATGTAATAACCCAGATTTTTCGTCCTTGAAAATTTCTAAGATTTTATCCTCACTGTCCTGATTATGACTTACCCTATGAGTCGTAGGGAGTCTTGACGGGTCCTAGGGACCTATAATAGCCTAACATTAAGTGTGTGACTAAGTTCTGCTCTGAGTATGAGTGGCTCACTAAGAGTTGTAAGGAGTCGTTATGATTCATTGGGTGCAAATCATAGGATGTCCAGTGTTTACACCAAATGGGTTCTATTTGACTACAACTCGACCCTATGAGTCGTAAGGTCCCATTACTAGTCATATCAGTAAAGTGGTAGGTTCAACAGTGTATGAGTTCCCAAGAAACTATCTTGGTTATGACTCATCGTAACGAGTTGTAATGAAACCTTACAAGTCGTATAGTGACCCGTAGTCACTGACCACTAAATTTCAACTTTTAATTTGAGGGCACATTGTAAAATTCCCTCCTTAGCCAATTAAAACCCCATGTTCATAAAACACTTAAGAGGGGTTATTTTCCATTCTTAGTGTAATCAAACACTTCCAAAAACTCTCTTAAGTCTCTCAAGCAGCCATACTTAGGGTTTCCAAGAGGTAGATCACCTAAGGACTCAAGAGTGGAATTCTCTCCATAAACTTAGGTATTTCAGGCATGTTACTCCTCCCTAATTTCTAAATTATTAAAATCATAAGTTCTAAAAGTGTTGTTCATACGGTATTGATGTTGGTTTTTAAACATTGGTTGAAGGTATTGAATAACTATTATTTATGTGATGTTTCATGATTGTCCCTAATGAGTGGTGAATTTTTCACTCATTTGCACTCGACATTCATACACATTGTCCTGATTTAAATGTATAAACGAGACATGTGTACGATTAAATAACCTAATATCCACATTTTGCATGCATATATGTTATGAGATGGAAAGATGTGGACTTGAGCTATCAGAACCCCAACATTTATTTGAAGAATTTTGTATAGGTGTGTGCATCCTTTGCTATAGCACACATAACCCAAGATTCCATCCAGATTCGTCTTTTCCCATTCTCTCTAATGGGAGAGGCGGTATTATGGCTTCGATCTCTTTTGGTCGGGTTTATCACTTCATGGGATGAACTCACCACGGCCTTTCTTGACCAATATTTCCCACCGTTCAAAATGCTCCAATTAAGGGATGAGATCATTAACTTTAGGCAATTGAATGGAGAGCCTTTGTTTGAAGTGTGTGAAAAATCCAATACGGTGGAGGGATCTCTTATGAAGTTGCATTTATTATGTGCAATGGATTTTATTAAGGAGGTTACCAAGTAAAATTGGGGATGCAATACCCGAGATGTCGAGGTTCCTAAGAGTTCTCCTACTACATCCTTAGCTGACAAGGAACAAAGGAAACGAGATGAATAAAGAAAAGAGAATGTCTAAGATGATGCCGCAACTAGAGATTTGAACAAAACATGTGATGGGTGCACCCACAAAAGCAATGAATGTCATGGAATCAAAAGCCTATGAAGATGAGAAGAAGGCTTAAAAGCTAGATAAGGAGATTCGGTACTTGGTAAATTACTCGGGGTGTTCCCGCACCGCCTATAAAAGTCAAGGTAGGAATCAAGGTTGGATGGACCGTGACCGTGACCATGATTGGAGGGATAGAGATTGTTATTATGATTGATTGTACCCCCTCATCACTGGGCAAAAAATAAAGATGGTAACACCATCGATACTGACAAATACAAAGTTGAAGATGTTTTGGCAAGGATTTTAATAAGAGTAGAAGAAATGGATAAAATAGTCCATGAAATGAAAAGTTATTTTTCATAATTTAATCAAACTGTGGTGTCCGACTTTGCCTCTATTAAGCAATTGGAGACTCAAATCGGGCAAATTTCTACCAAATTTAATGCTAGGCCAAAGGATGGTCTTCCTAGCGATATTATTGTAAACCCGAAGAATGAAGTTCAAGTTTTAACAATAGTCACTAGGAATGGGAAGACCCATGGTGATCAATTTAAAGAATAATTGGTTGACAAGATGCCTAAGTTTAAGTCAAAATAAGCACCACCAAAATCTTAAAAAGAAGATGATGAAAAGGAACCGGTGGCAGTTGATGAAAATATGGTGGAAAATAAGAAACCATAAAGTGATGTAAGGCCTACAATACAATTCCCTCCCCGTTTCCTCAAAGGCTTCAAAGAAAAGAGAAGGGTGATAAACTCAAAAAATTCATGGCAAAGCTTACCAACCTCTCTCTCAATATCTCATTTCTTGAAGCAATTCAAGAAATCCTGGGATAAGCTAAGCTCATGAAAAAGTTGATGTCAAAGAAGAAGCTCATTAAAGGTGACACAATTGAAGTCACCCATGATTGTAGTGCTATCATGAGTAACAAAATTACGGAAAAGAAGGAAGGCCCTAGAGTTTTTACCATCCCTTGCACTATCGAAATGCATATGTTTGCAAAATCTCTATACGATCTTAGTGTGAGTATAAACCTCATGCCTTTTGTCATCTACAAAAACCTTGGATTGGATACTCCAACTTCAATATATATGAGATTGCTAATGGTAGATTGATCTATCAAGAGACCGGTTGGGATTTTATCTGATGTTCTAGTCATAGTGGACAAGTTCATACTTCCGACGAACTTCGTGGTTCTAGATTGCGAAATGGACCAAGAGGTACTCATTATTCTTTGTTGACCTTTATTAGACACTATATGAGCCATTGTTGACTTAGAGTTGGGTGAGATGAGGTTTAGTGTTCATAAAGAAGAGGTCTCCTTTTGGGTATGCAAAACAAAGAAACAACCCATGTAACTTCAAGTGATATCGGTTATTGATGTTGAAGTCGAGGAGGTAAATGAGGGGGCCCTTGAGGACCATTTTTGATAACAAAGGAAGATGTCATTCCACAATATAAGCTAATGCACTACGTGGGAGGCAACCTACAAATTCCATGAAAGTGGCTCATATCCTTTATTTCTATTTTTGTAGTGTAGATTTTTTATTTGGAAATTGAATAACCCATGCATTTGTTGCACTATAGAGTGCATTGGAAGATCTTAAAAAGAGGAAAGTGTGGAATTTTGCACTGTGAATTGAATAGGGGAAAATCTTTCTAAATGTGAAATAAATTGAATAGGGGAAAATAGGGGTGCAAAAATGCTTTCAGTAACCGTGATCGTGAACCATATGCCACAATTTTGGTCACCCGCATGTCCGTAATTGATGACCCTTGACCGCGATCACAGATGCCTTAGCTATATGACCATTTAACACCCTATTTCCCTCACACTCCCTTTTCAACTTGTCTCTCTAATTGGCCCCATTTCTCGCCAAGTTTGTAAGAACTCTAATAGCGTCCTTGTATACCTCTTACATCACTTATTTGGTAGGTGTCTTGAATATATGCTTTGATTATTGAAAATAGGCCATAAAACACGTGTTGTAGAGAAGCTCAAAAATTATGATTTTCATGATTAAATGTTAGTTAATTATGCTTGTGTGGTTTTCACTTCTAGAACATGGTGGGCACATAAGTGGGGAAGTCTTGAGTAACCAAAAATATGTGTGAAATTGAGACAAAGGAAGAGTGCACACCAAGTGCTCAAGATATTTCCAACTGAGTGTTCACTAATGGATCTTGCATTTTAAATGCATAATCGAGTACCTAGTAGTCTCGTTCAACGGTCTTAATATGAATTTATATTTTAGAACATGCTTGGGGCATAGAATTTGAAAGTTTTGAACATAGGAAATGGGTTTGAAACAGGTCTCAAATACCACGATCATGGTCATCGAGACCACAATTATAGAAATACAATTGTGGATTTATGTCCTGTGATCGCGGTAACCAAGTGTGATTTTCTGCCATGCCCAACAATCCTACACTTCAATTTTTTGTCCAAACACCACCAAGAAACAATCCAATAAGCTTTAATGTAAAATATAGCATAGTTTGTGCATGAAAATGTCAATGATTAATCTGGTGTATTATATATTAATTTTTCAAGATAAATCTCATGGATAAATACGACCGTATCCAATTCATGGCACCCGAGTGCCACACTCACTACTATGGTGATCTTCCAAGGACAAAGATGCTCCTGGAGAAAGGAATATGTTAGGATAATATATTGGAAAAGCTTCCGGAATTTCATGACAAGCTTAGGGCTACATGGTGGCAGTGTTTTGCCCCAGATCCATGCAAGGCAAATGAGCAATGGGTTCATGAATTCTTCTCCAACCTTAGCGTAGTATGTTTCTTGGATCCATCAAACATGACTATCAAGATCCAGGAGAAAACTGTGAACTTTGGGGCAGAGAAAACTAATTCTATCTATGGGCTCCCAAATGCAAACATGGGTGAGTTTGAAGAAAAAGAGTGTGATCCGAGAATCTAGTTAGTGGAAAGATTATGTCTCGGAAAGGAAGTCTCATGGGTAGAAACCAAGAGCAACATCCACATGAATGACTTTACTTTTGAGGCTCGGATTTGGTTGAACATAATATGTAGTCGAGTCTCCCTTGTGCCTACATGGAATCAATCCAAGATTTGTAGGAATGAATGGTCCTGTGCATTCTAGACAACATTCCATTGGATGTTGGTCTGCTCATGGTTTCTGATATGAAATTCTTCAATAACTAAGGTGGTACACATCTCTTCTTCACCACTTTGATTACTAAGCTTTGTAGGAGAGCTGGGGTTGAAGAATACTCTAGAGATACTTAGGTGCACCCTGGTACCCCATCAATCCTTTAAGAATTCAAGGAGAGGGTGCAATAGGTAAAAGCAAGAAAAGAAAGATTGACTTAGGGCAGTTAACATGTGAGGAGCCTGAGTATTATAGTCCATCCACCACTGGGCCTCATGAGGATATTGGAATTGATATTGCAGCCATTAGGGAGCTCGTGTCAAGTTTACCCCAGGGACTAGGAAAGCCCTCCACCAATTGAAATTCATATGTCTCACAAGCCAATTATGCAAAGTATCCGGAGGAACAGAAGAAACATGGAGCTACCATTACTAGTCTTAAGAAAGCCTACTCATTCATAGCAACTTCACATCATGATCTCCAGGTTGCATATGAAAAGATTGTCATGAGGGAGAAAAGGGAGATAGGTTCTTCAATAAGATGTGGAAAGAGGTTAAGGGCCTTTAGAAGGTCCTAAAATTTCATGATAAACTGCATTCCTCCCTAGTGGAGAGTGATGATGAGGCCTCATCCAAGTGGTCTAGTCCTGGGGAGGTTGATAATGATGCAGTGACTGAGAGTGACAACAGCTCTTGATGCAGTTTTGGGAGAACTCTTATCTCTCCTTATGCTTGATTATACGGTGAGAACACTGCTACATTTTTAGTTAGGGGTTCCTGTCTCCTATTCATTTGATCTGGGCCTATATTATTGATATTTCTAGATATTTTATTATTTCTTTTTGAAGATTTTATTTTTATTTGGGTTATAATATTCCGGCACTCTGATGGTGCCTACATTTGCATGACTTATTATTTTGTCATTAGATATCTACTTTATCTTTATTTTACTTATGGTAATATCGGATGAGATTTTCCCTATGATATATTGAGTAACGACATTCTTAAGGAGAAAGAGTCGTGATTGGGTTTTGAGCCATGGATGCAGGAAAGTCTGAGTACCGGTGGCATCAAAGTTACAAATGCAAGGGAAGTCTAAATACCAGTAGCATTTTGGATTTTGGAATCGTACTTATACCTATGGCGAACATCAAGTAACCATATGGTTGGTTGGCCGATATGAAAACCACAATGTGAGATCAAGGATTAGGTTGGTGCCATAATTATAAAATTGTGCATGGTGCAAATGAAAAGTAAACACCCCCTCTATCCAAAATTTTTTAAAAATCAAGGACATGGATGTGGGCAACCTTGTAACAAAACTTTTTCTCTTTTTGTTACTTTGAAATTTTGACTCATGAAAATTAGGAGATACTTCAGTTTTTATCTCCAGCAGAAAGGGCAATTGAGCCTCCTTGGAAAATTTTGCATTCTATGTGTGGTGAGCTTATTTTTCCAAATCCCATGTGTACTTGTACCATCTAGAACTTGCCTCATTAGTTTTTCAATGATAGTTTTAATGTACTTGGTTGGGGAGATGATCTTAGGCCATCATTGTGACATGGAAGCCCACTTTAGCCTAAAAACTCTACCCTTGCATAGATGTTATCCCTAGTCACCCATTTTGAGCCTTTAGACCTTTCTTTGGCAAACACATTGTAAGATGTAAGCCTTTTAATCTTTATCTCTCTTTTGAACCCTACCCTTCCTTGAACTTAATATTGCAACTTAAGGCTAAAAGCCTAAGTTAGGGTGGGGACCATGAAAGAGGTAACTTTGGACCATGAAGTCGTAAGTGAATGCCTATGAGCTTAAGTATTGCGAACAAATGAATAATTAAAAGAAAGGATCTAACAAAGGAAAGAGAGGCACAAAAGAAAAGAAAATGGGTGAATCAAGGAAATAAAAGGTAGGCACATGTGTAAGGAGTGAAAACAAAAGAAGTTTCCCATGATCAAAAGTTGGATGAAATAGTGTGATATAGAGTTTCAAGGAGGGTATAGCCATGTTGTTCTGAAAATATATCCTACCATACCCTGAACCTACGTTTTAAGCTCAAAAAGACCTTTGTGATTTCCAACCAAGTATTTTCATTTAGTGGCGATTGAAAATAGGGGCAATCCTATGGCATGGTACTTTTTAGCAACAAGAGTTCTTGTGAGAGATAGTGTTTTACACTTAAATTCCTTGTTGTGTAATTGATGACTTGGTGTGTAGAATTTTCTTTATTGTGAAAGAAGCATGTAAATAAGTTGAGGTGGGTGATTTTTTCATCTCCCAAAAAATGAGGTAAAAAGGAGTATAGTGTAGCTGCGGTTAAAGGTAACTCATTTTTAGAGTATTAGTGATTGCTGCATGGTTTCTCTTTAAAGTCTCTTGCATTCTTCATAAATAACATTTCATGTTGATAGGTGTTGTGAAAATAATTTTGTCCATGTTTGAAGAGCTAAATTATGGTATTAACTAAACTTGAAGTCATCATGATCATTTGGGTCATTTAATGAAAGCATAATGGTAAGAGGTAGTGTTACTTGAGGACAAGAAAAGCTTTAAGTTGGGGGTGTTGATGAGTGGTGAATTTACCACTCATTGCACTCAACATTAATGCACATTACCATGATTTAAATTTATAAATGAGACATATGTATGATTAAATGCAATAAAATTCATATTTTACAGGCATACAAGTTATGAAATGGAAAGATGTAGACTTGATCTAAAAAGGATCAAAAAATAAGAAAGGAAGTGTAGTTGGAAGACTTGGAGCAGAAATAGGCCTCAGTTACCACGATCGTGGTCTGAGGTCTGCAATCGCGGCTAGTCAAGAAGTCCATCAACCGAGATTGCCTTGATCTACCTATGGTTTCAGTAGCCGCGATCATAACTAATCAAGTGCGATCGTGGCAATGCAGGATTAGGCCTCGGGGTAGTTTTGTAATTTTCAGCATCCGACCCCAAATCCCTTAAAATCCTTTCCCATCTTGAATATTCTAGAGGGTAGCAACACTTTGAAATTGAAATTGAAACCCTAAATTGGGCAACAATTGTATATTTGATTTGGAGATTTGGATTTTGATATTTGTGAAGAATGGATGCCTTTAACAATCCTTACGTTATATGTTTCTTTATTTTCTTCATGAGTAGCTAAATCTTTTAGTCTTAGGATTATGTTGAACTAAGGTGTAATTAGTTGTGGGTTGTGATGTATTTGTGCATATGCTAGTTAGCTGATAATGGGTTCTACTATTGTTTGACTAAATTAGTTTGGATTTTTAGGTGAAAGCCCCAAATATTCAAAATAGATTTGTGGGTGAAAACCCCAAACTCTTGAAAGCTCAAACCATCCTTGAAAGAGGGTTTTAGGTGAACTTTTGGAACCCACTTCATCCTTGAAAGAGGGATGTGAGAACCAAGGCAACAGTAGATAATTAATAGATTTAGTTTACTTCTTCTTACTATTTTAGACATAAAAGTGTGCATGAAGTTTACTACATCTTGGGAATCTTCCTAAGAATAGGGATACCGAATTGAGGTACTAGGTGAATATAATTAACACACTTGTTAGGTATCCGAAAGGTTTAATAGGTGATATTCTTGAAGTTTTGTTGGCAAGCTAGCCTCAAGGACCCTAGACCTAGCCTTCCATATTGTTAACAAATAGCTTGTACAACAAATCTACACATACCCACACATAATTCGCTCGTAGGTAGACATAATCCCAATATTCTCTTTATATTGAAGCTAAATTATGATTGTTGTGTAGTTCGCAAAGTGGAGTTACTATTGACACACACACTCGCATAACCAAACACCCCCCATTTTAAATTATGTTCACTCTATTTGCACTTTGGGTGATTTCTTAGTTAGTGTTAAGACCCATAAGACTAGAATTTTACTTTTCACTCCTTGTGGATTCAACCTCAACAAGAGTTGAGATATTGAAAATGACCATCCTATACTACATGTGATATGGGTGAGCATTATCAGTCTCCATGTGTTATGTTTAAATAGTGGTTCTAAAATCAATACGATACATGGGAATAGTGAATAAATTAAAGGATTGTGATTTTCCCAAACTTGTGACTTTTGAAGTGGTTGTGACCCCAACCCCGTATTATGAAATTGGTTTTGAATATCAAAAGTATTCATATTGAACTAATCTTGAACTATTGCATACTTTGAAAAGTAAATGAAGCATTATGATTTTTAAATTAGACCTTATGGGGTTGTATGATTCCCCAAGATAATGTATCATTGAACCAAGGGGGCTATGAATTTCCCCAAAGGATCAAATTGTTTTGGCATATTGATATTACTTTTCAAGTATAGTGACATAACCCAAATTGGGGCCTTGTCATAATGGGCATCCCTAGTCCAACCAGGATCGGGGACTACCCCCGATACATAACCCAACCATCCAAATGCATACCTTGAGTCAGATGAATTCTAACAAACAATAAAATAGCGTATCAGTTCAATTCCATACTCTAGGATAGGTCCATGATCGTGACCAACCCAAACAAGTCCAATCGTCCAAAACCCAACAACCATGAACCAATTCATTCATCCCATACCAAATGATTTCCAAAGATAAATATATATAATCCAAAATAGAATGGAACAATCATAAGTCAAATTAGTTCACCAGTATTAGCCTCAATACCAATGCCAATACTAAGGTTGACACCAATACCGACAAGGCCCATACCAACCAATGGTAGTCCCACAGAGCCTCTAATAAAAAATAAAATAATATCTGGTTGGTACATACCCCAACCATAGCTAAAACCAATGTCTACAAAAAAACCAGAGTGTAAATACATCCATGATACGAAATAGAGCTTTCTGGAGTAATAAAGCTCACCACTTCAATCCAACAGCTAATCCCAAATCCAATCACTAAGCATGAGAAGTAGAATGGGTGGTTCCTGCATGGCATCGGGATACAGCCGCCCGAAGATGGGTTGGCGGGTAAACTCTAGCAAATACTCAAGATAAGGATAAAATAATGCCAGCCATTAAAACCAAGTAAGAAACCATATGCATTCACAACCAAACACATATATATATAATCCATGTTGGTAAAAGGAACCGGGTTTAGCATGTATTTAAAACCATTAACCTGGGTATGTATAGCTTAATCGTCCTAGAACCACCCACGGCTATATGAGTCCAGTGTAACCCACTGAACGGATCCCAATGTACGTAGCTGTATGAATCACATATACCATAGAAGTAGGGGACTCCGGAGCACCCTTTGATCTCCATGATACATATGTACAAGTGTACTTAGGGGATTCATGTGTACCCCATAAGTATCATCTATGGTCGCCATGACCAATCCTCATGTCGGCAAACATGAGTTTCCAGTGTTCGTCCATTGGACTCATACCTTTACAGTTCACTATCATACCCTGCCTTTATTGCCCAATTAAAACCAGTGCCACCCAACCAAACCATCATTCCATTTATTATTAACCAAGGCTATAAGTAGTGTATTGTCATACCAACTATAGCTTGCAAGAAATGTCCTTAGCCAACCTTTTAAAGAATAAACGATTCTCATGTACCCATAGATTACATTACATAGTTGCTTGGGAGATTCCTATGTACCTCGCAAGTAGTGCATTGATATGTTTACTTAGGGGATTTCATTCTACCCCACAAAGCTTTCAATTAGATCAACCATGACCACAAAGACCTTACTATTTAACCATTCCAAACCATTTAAACCATTTATACATTTAAGGTTCCATTATCAAGTTAAACATACAATAGTTCAATGAAAGTTTAACAATTTAACCAAAAACATTCTCATAGGTATTTTATCAAAAAAGTTGGCGGCATAGTGTTTCCAAAGCCAAAACAAAAACCAATTGACTATTCCCATGAAACCAATTGTTCAAACCAGCATAATAATATGAAAACCATTAGTAAAGGCATGGGAAAACCATAACCAACCATTATAACGAAAACACCCAACATATATTTGAAAATCCAAAACCATAAAAAATTTATGGCATGAAAATAATTCATAAAACATGCCGTTAGTTAGAACTAACAATGAGCGAGAAGTAACTTGCCTTATATTACGAAGATGATAGAGAGATATCACCTTAGTAAGTCCCCAAATTGATCCTATTTATGAAACCCTAGCCTTCCTTAACCCCAAGATACTTTGAGAGAATTTGAGAGAGTTTCTAAGCGCTTAAGACTAGAATAATAGGGTAAATATTGTCCCAAAAATGATATAAGTCATGGGGACTTAAGAAGTTAGAGGGGAAATGTCCAGATTACCCCCAATTTAAACTGGTTAAAATCCCCACTGGATGGTACAACCACCCCACTCCAACTATACTGTAGGGTACGAATGGTACCCTTAAATTATACCCTAGGCCTCACCTTGGAACCTAACACTATCCAACATATGACTACCAAGGTCAAACCATATCCAACTATACAACTAGTACCATAAAGTCGTACCCTAGGAAGAATAGAATAACCTAGACCAAACTTATGGCATTATACGACTAATAATTTACCATTCGTACCCTAACATATGATTTGTATATTCTACCCGTACCTTGGACAGAAACCAACCAACCGACATTGGTTACCATACAACTAACACCAACCAAACCATACTAAATCATATGACTAGTACCCCAACTCATATGATGTCAAAAAATTTTCTAAGGGTCAAAACCCAAGGTATTTTAGTCTCCCCACTTGGATCATTCAACCCCGAATGATGGATAAGGTAGTACATGCACGATTTACACTCCAACATATACATTCTAACCTTTAACTAAGCAAAAAAACAAAGATGCAGGGAAATCAGCCTTTCCTTTAAAAAAAGTTAGAAAATAAAGATGTGATAAAAAAACACATACCTCCCGCATGAATATCCATAGCCAAAAACAAATTCGGATACTTGGAATTCATGTCCTCTTCTACATCCCAAGTAGCTTCTTCCACCTTGTTGTTCTGCCATAAAATCTTAACCGAGGCTACATCATTGGTCCATAACCGACGAATCTATCGATCCAAGATCTCTATTGGGATCTCCTCATAAGACGAAGAATCCTAGATACCCAATTATTCCAAAGGAACAACCGATGAAGGATTACCTATACACTTTCTCAACATAGAGATATGAATACAGGATGAATAGAGCTCAAACTAGAAGGCAACTCCAATACGTATGACACATTACCAAGCCTCTACAAAACCACATAAGGAACAACATACCAGGGACTGAGCTTCCTCTTTTTCCCAAATAACATTACTCTCTTCAAGGGAGACACCTTTAGGAACACCCTATCCCCAACCTTAAACTCTAAGCCCCTACACATAACATCCATAAAAGACTTTTGGCAATTTTTGGCAGCCTTAAGACTATCCTAAATCACCTTTTCCTTTTCCATTGCTTGATAGACCAAATCTGGGCCAAACATACCCGCCTCACCAAGCTCAAACTACCTAATTGGAGATCTACACCTCCTAATATACAATGCCTCAAAAGGGGCCATCCCAATGCTAAAATGGTAACTATTATTGTAAGCAAACTCTATAAGAGGTAAATTCTCAACCCAATTACCGCTATAATCAATCACAAGTATATCCTCCAATGTATAAATAGTCCTTTCTGCTTACGCATCCATCTGCAGGTGAAAATCAATACTTAAACTAGCCTTAGTCCCCAACCCTCTTTGAAAAGACTGCGAGAAATGAGATAAGAACTGCATACCATGATTTGAGATGATCAAAATAGGTGCCCCATGCAGCTTCACAATCTCATGAAGATACAACCTTGCATAATCCTCCATCAAAAAGTTAGGCCTCAATGGAAATAAGTAAGACGGCTTTGTCATCCTATCTATGATGACCCAAGCTGAATTAAATTAATTTTAAAATCGATGAAGACTAGTTATTAAATCCATATTGATCACCTCCCATTTCCATTCCGGCAATTCAATTTCTTGATACAAATCCCCAAGCCGCATGTGCTCAACTTTCACCTATTAGCACACCATACATTTGGCAAAAAAATTAGCCACATCTTTCTTCATACCATCCCACCAATACATTTCCTTGAGATCATGATACATTTTTGTTGAACTGGGATGCACAACATAGCACGATTCATGCACCTCAGCTAATATTCTTTTATGCAAACCATCAACATCAGGAACACATAACCTCTCTTGGTACTGCAAGGTACCATCATCACTAATCTCAAATACCTTTACCTTTTGCCCACCTACCTTACACTTGATTTTAATCAAGACAAGATCTAGCATTTTATTCCTCTTGATCTCAGCACCAATAGATGACCGAACCACTTCTTGTACCAACACACCACCATTATCAAAGTCCAAAAAATGAACTCTAAGATTAGCCAAGCAATGAATATCCTTTACTAATTCCCATTTCTCCTTATCCACATGAGCTAAAATCCTTATGGATAACCTGCTAAAAGCATAAGTGATAACATTAGCCTAACTGGATGATAGTGAAGACTCATCTTTTCTGCTTGAGATTAAGCTCTTTCAGAGTGAACACATACTACAAACTCTTATAATTAGAGAAGATGTCCACGTGCACTCCATAAAAATAATACCACCAGATTTTTAATGTAAATACCACCGTTAAAAGCTCCAAATTATAAGTACAATAATTCCTCTCGTTCACCTTCAATTGCCTAGAAACATTGGCAATCACCTTCCAATGTTGAATCAAAATACAACCAAATCCCACCCAAGGCACATCACAATAAATAACAAACTCTTTAGTGCCTTTAGGTAAAGTAAAAAATGGAGCCGAAGTTACCTTATCCTTCAGCTTCTCAAAACTGCCTTTATAAGTATCTGAAAAAAGAGAACTTTACCTTATTCTAAGTCAACTTAGTCAACATGGCAGATATAGTCTAAAACCTTTCCATGAACCTACTATAATACCCAGCCAAACCCAAGAAGCTCCGAATATTAGTTGGAGTCATGGGTCTAGGCCACCTCTTAACCACTATAACCTTTTGTGGATCCTCCATGATCCCCTCGCTAGAAATAATATGACCAAGAAAAGTGATAGTGTTCAATCAGAATTCACATTTTGAGCATTTGGCATACAACTATTGCTCCTTTAAGGCCTGCAACACAACACGAAGGTGATTGGCATGATATACCTCACTCTTAGAATACACCAAGATGTCATCAATGAACACAATGAGAAAATATCCAAAAACTAACAGGAGACCTTGTTCATCAAATCTATAAATGCTATCAGAGCATTAGTCAACTCAAATGATATCACAAAGAACTCAAAGGGCCTATACCAAGCACGAAAAGATGTCTTAGGGATATCCACCTCCCTAATCTTAAACTAATGATACCCAAATCGAAGATCTATCTTAGAAAAGAATTTGAAACCTTTTAATTGATCAAATAAGTTATCTATCTTTTAGAGAGGATAGTTATTCTTAACAATTACCTTATTCAACTGCATATAGTCAATCCATATCAAAAGAAACCATCTTTCTTACACATGAATAACTCTAGTGCACCCCACAGAGATACACTAAGACAGATGAAACCCTTATCCAAAAGATCCTTAAGTTGATCCTTGAGTTTCGTCAACTCAGCTGCAGCCATTCTATAAGAAGGAATAAATATTGGATGACAGTCCGAAACTAAATCAATCCCAAACTCAATTTCCCTATCTGGAAGAACACCAGAAAGATTAGTCAGATAGACATCAAGAAACTCATTCACCACCATAAACGAATGCAAAGAAGGACCTTTCAAGTTAGAATCTTTACCCTGGACTAAATGATAAAGACATATTTTAAAGATTAATCTCTGAGCTCTAAGATATGATATAACCTCCCCTTAAGGGATAGGGAACCACCATCCTATTTAATCACTGGTTCACTGGGGAACCTAAAAACAACCCTACGGGTCTGAAAATCTAAGGATGCATAGCACGAGTGTAACCAATGCATCTCAAGTATAACATTAAAATCCACCATATCTAATTCATACAAATCCCCCAAAGTTTCCCTACTATCAATAAATACCACACCCCCCTATAGACTCTTTTAGCAACCAGAGAGTCACCTACCAGGGTAAATAGAATAAGGATCCAAAATAACCTTAGGTTCAAAACAAAAATGCACTGCCACAAATAGGATCACATAAGAGAGAGAAGAACCTATATCAAGTCAATAATAAATATCCCAAGAAAAAAGTTTCAACATACCATTTGAAACATCAGGCGATGCCTTAGACTCAGGTCAAAAAGTGAGTACATATAACCAATTCAGGCCATTATTGGTACCAAAAGTAGAAACAAATGCAGAAGCATCTCCCTTTGGTGAGAGAGCAGATAAACAGGCAACCAAAACATTGTTCGTACATGAAGCAACCTTACCAACTAGATAATTTCTTAGCACATAGCCTGGATGAACACATTTGAAACAACTGTCCTTGCCCTCATTACAAAAGCCCCAATGAAAAAGACCATAGAAACTATAAGAAGGACATGATAAGGCCAACTGAGCCCTACTAGCTTGAGATTGGGCACCCTGTGCCTTAAAGTTATCACCACCCTACTGACGTCTATCACTCGACTTCTTTAGGTGGGGAGCACTAGCTGTGGAGAAAGAACCATAACTCTTCCGCTTCTTCTTTGGCCACTTACCACTATCCCTACCACTTAGTTGTTGACCACTCTGCTAAGAGAACCTGAACTTCTTACCCTGCCTTTCCCCTATCTCAGCTAATTTTCTCTTTTCCTTCTCTACCTACTGCATATGAATCACTAATCTAGATATATCCATGTCCTTGATCATTAATGCAGTATTCTTTTTAAGGATCAAATTCTGAGATAGTACTGAAGCAAGCTTTCTTATCCTGGCCCCTATATCAAAAACCAATTATGGAGCATACATAGACAACTAGTGGAATTTCAAGGCATACTCCTTGATCGACATATTCCTTTATTTTAGATTAACAAATTCTTTTGTCTTTACTTTCCTCAACACCTAAGGAAATAAGTGATTCATAAAAGCATTAAAGAAAGTCTCCCATAGATATGACTCATCAACCTCACCTCTTGCTTGACCCCATTCCTCGTACCATTGGCACGCCACATCTTTTAGCTGATAAAAAAAGAATTCACCCCTTCCATATTAGTGGCCTACATCACCCTGAAAATATTTTACATATCATCCAAAAAACTTTGAGGATCCTTCTCTACCTTATCACTGGTAAAAGTTGAAGGATTCAACCTCATGAACTGTCTAACCCTTTTGGCCTTAAAAGATAAAATACCATATGCACCCCGCTCAGCCTGAGAAATTACCAATTTAGCAAGCACATAAATCGACTAAAGAAATTCTACTTATGTCTGCCTGAGAAGCCTGAGAAGGACTAGAAGGAACCAGTGAAACTCTAGAAATATCAGGGACTGGACCCCTAGACTAAGTATGGATTCTATGAGAAGAGCGTGTCCTATTAAAATCATCCCTAATTGGGATAGAAGAGTTTTTATGAGCTTCAAATCATCGAGGTATGAATTGAAAGACAAGCAAACAAAAATTAGAAAAATCCAAAACCTTAGGCTCAAAGATTGAAAATACAATACTAAGAAAGAAAAACAATTCCTAACTATCTTGTAGCCTCTCTCTTATGAGTGTGGCATGCTACATACCCCTAAAAGAGAATCTACTCAACATAGCTTTGTGGACTCACTAATTGACCATGAAACAAAAGCTCTGATACCAACTTCACATGACCCGAACCGAGGTCTTATCATAATGGGAATCCTAAGTACAACCAGGACCAGGGATCAGCTCTAATAACTCATACAACTATCTATATGCATATGTTGATTCCATTGAATTCCAAATATATAACAAGATAGCATATCTATGCAATTCCAGACTCTAGGATAGGTCCATAACCGTGTCCAACTCAAATAAGTCAAAGCATCCACAACCCAAGCAATAACCATACCATAAGTCAGTCCATATATCTCATACCAAATAAGTTCCAAATATTTATATATTTAATCCAAAATAGAATGGAACAATCATAAGTCAAATTTAGTTCACTGGTATCATCCTCAATACCAATGCCAATACTAAGATTGACACCAATACCGACACCACATATACTAACCCATAGTAGTCCCACAAAGCCTCTAACTGAAAGTAAAACAATATCCAATTGGGACATGCCCCAACCTTAGCTTAAACCAATGTTTATAAGATAACCAGAGTGTGTAAAGAAATCCATGATTATGGAAGCTCACTACATCAATCCAACAGCTGATCCCAAATCTAATCACTAAGCAGAAGTAGTAAAATGGTCAGTTTGTATATCATGTGGGGATACAATCGCCCGAAGATGGGTTAGTGTGTGAACTATGACAAGTACTCAGGATAAGGATAAAATAATGCCAACCATTAAAACCAAGTAAGCAACCATATACATTCACAATTAAGAATATATCCATATAATTTATGCCAGGAAAGGAAACCGGGTTTAATATACATTTAAAACCATTAACCTAGGTATATATAGCTTAATCATCCTAGATCCACCCATGGGCTATATAGGTCTAGTATAATACCCTTAACGGGACTAGATGTGCATAACCACATGAAATAGAGATACCATAAGAGTAGAAGATTCTCGAGTACCCTTTTATCTCCATGATACATATGTACAAATGTACTTAGGGGATTCCCATTTACCCCATAAGTATCATATATGGTCGCCATGACTAATCCTCATGTCAGCAAATATGAGTTTTCAGTGTCCATTTATTGGACTCACACCTTTATGATTAGCTATTACACCCCTCCCCTACTAGTGCCCAATTAAAACCGTTGCCATACAACCAAAACACCATTAAATTTATTATTAACCAAGGTTATAAATAGTGGTATCATCATACCAACTATAGCTTGCAAGCAATGCCCTTAGAAAACCTTTTAAAGAATAAAGGATTCTCATGTACCAAAATATTATATTACTTAGTTTCTTGGGGGATCCCCATGTACCCCACAAGTAGTTTATTGATATGTTTTCTTGGGGGATTCCATTGTACCCCACAAGGCTTTCAATTAGACCCATTGTTACCATAAGACCTTACCATTTAACCATTCAAAACTATTTAAACCATTTATACCATTTAGGGTTCCATTACCAAGTTATACCATGCAACAGTTCAATGAAAGTCCAATAATTTAACCAAAAACATTGTCATAGGTATTTTATCAAACAAGTTGGGGGCATAGTATTTCCAAAGCCAAAATCAAATACTAATTAACCATTCCCATGCAACCAATTGATCAAACCACCATAATAATATGAAAACCATAAGTAAAATACATGGGAAAATCATAACCAACCATTATAACCAAAACCCCCAACATATATTTGCAAACCCAAAACTATTCAATATTTATGCCTTAAAAACAATTCATAAAACAAGTCTTTAGTTGAAACTAATAATGATGGAGGAGTAATTTGCCTCAGATTATGAAGATGATAGAGAGAAATCATCTTTCTAAGTCCCCAAATTAATTCTATTGATGAAACCCTAGCCTTTCTTAACCCAAGAGCCTTTGAGAGAAATTAAGGAAGTTTCTCAGTATTTAAGATTAGAATAATAGGGTAAATAATATCCCAAAAGTGATATAAGTCGTGGGACCTTAAGAGTTTAAGAGGGGAAATGTCTAGATTACCTCCAACTTAAACTACTTAAAATCCCCACAGGATGGTATGACCATCCTACCCCAACCGTACCCTAGGGTACGAGTGGTACCCTTAAATCATACCCTAAGCTATACCTTGGACCTCAAAAATGTCCAATATATGACCACCAAGGTCAAACTTTACCCAACCATGCGACCAGTACAATGAAGTCTTACCCTAGGCAAAAGAGAATCACCTAGACAAAACTTAGGGCATCATACGACTGATACCTTACCATTTGTACCCTAACACATGACATGTATGTTCCAAACGTACATTTTACTAAAACCAACCAACCCATACTGGTTACCATATGACCAATACCAACCAAACTAAACAAGATCATACGACTAGTACCCCAAATTGTATGATGTCTAAAAGCCAAAAATAAAGAAATTTTTATAAGGATCAAAACCCAGGGTGTCTTATATAGTTGGCATGATGATACCAACAATGTATGCCTAAATGTGCATTATTGTGTAATGAATAGGAATGTGTGATTATTGTTTTAATTAGGTTTTAATGAGAGTTATGTAGCTGAGTTGTGAAAGTAAAGGTCTTGAGAGATCTCCACTAGAAATCGCAGTTTCCAAAGTGGAGTTCTAAATGACTGAGTGGTTTGAGTCCTCTTTATTATTACCATATGATTTGGATGTTCGAGTCCCTAATATTATATTACATGATTAGGTGCTCAAGTTACCTTCATATGTCAGGAGGTTCGAGTCCCCCATATCACATATGTATACCTTCTGGTTCGTGCGGCCACACATACTAGGGCCCTTTCTACTGAGGAAGTGTTGGGCCCATATAGCTCATGAGTTCTTTCATATGTTATGATGGTTGTGCTATACAATCCAGGCTAAAGTTTTAAAGTACATGTTAAGCCTTGTTCCCTACCCCGACATATGATGCATATATGCATTTGCATATGATTATGTGTATTAGATTTTGAACTGGTTTGAATTGATATTCATGGCATTATTTTATCCCCTATCCCTGAGTCACATGCTAGTGCTCCAATCGTTAACCATATTCGAATGTTATATCCCCAAGTGATATAGGTACCCGAGATACCTTTATTTTTTCTGTACATAATTAGGTGGATGAGCTTGGTTCATCGGTTTGTTTTGGTGAAATGGTGAACTTTCATTATTATAAAGACTTAGGTATTTCATCAGTTGTTATCATAGATTAGAATTGAGATATTCCATTATCATTGTCATCTGTGAAGAGTCAGGGACATGTCCCTTCCAAGATTGGTTTTTGGTTTTTTGTTTATAAGGCTTTGTTGAATTATTGTAGACTTGGGTGATGTTGGTCGGTTGTTTTGGTCGGTTACTAGTTATCAGTCACAGGATAATCTTTTATTCTTTAATCCTACCTTGTGCTAACTTGTAATATTTTTGGAATTCATCCGACATTAGGGATATCATGTTGTTTGTTTAGGTGCAAGGGGTGGTCTCCAGTCCTCAGTGGACTTGAGATACCCATGGCCCTGATTTGGGTCGTGATAATATAAAACCCCAAAATCCTAAATTTATGATGAATTAGCGATGTAAGATACAATAATTCAGGGATATTTTAGTGATTTTAGTTGAAGGATAAGTTTTATGATGTGGAAGCTGGAATTTGTACTGCTTTGTTACAAGAAATTCAAAATTCAAATTTTTGGGTATTTTTTGAGTTTGGATTTTTGTTGGATTACCCAGTTTGCGGGTGTTTGGTTGGGTTTTACTGAAACTGTTATGATGAAATTATTATTTTTTATATCGTGTAAAGTTGTTGTGTCTGTACTGGAGCATTGAAGGTTGATGGGGTTGTACGTTGAAAGGGTAAGGAAGAAAAGAGAATCCGGGCTAGGTGGAGGCATAAGGGAAGTGGGTTGGGTGGATGTTTTTGTGCAGTGCGCTATTGAAATATGGGTTTGGGAAGGGTTGTTGTAGTTCGTGCGTATGGTGTTAGGTTTTGGGGTTTTTTCAAAAATAACCCCAATTAGAATAAGATTTAGCCATCTCATTCAATTTTTGGCCAAATTGAAAAATCAACTGGCCAGTTGCATTGCAAGAGTGGCCAATTTGATTTCAATCATGACTAAATTTAATAAGTTGGATAAATTAAATTGTAATTCAACATGAATTAATACCCAATTTAATTATGAGTTTCTTGGTTTGATAAAATCAAACACATTTTTTCAAAATAAATTATTTTTGAGAACAAATTATATTTAAAGAATAACTTTTCCCATTTAAATTAATTTTAAAGATAACCCTTGACTAAAATTTAATTTTTTGTAAAATAATTATTTAAGTAATAAAATTATACAATCTCGTATATACGGATACAAAAATATATAATTGCTACTTATAGTGACAAAATTACATAGATAAATATTTTTTAAAATTTTTATCTAGATAAAATAAATATTGTAATTTTATGTAAAACTAAAGAAACTCATAATTAAACTTAGTCGTGGAGGGCAAAAATTAGGTGTCAACAATTGCCCCTTTCCTTTGGGTAGGATGAAGGCAAGTAACCCTAGGCAAAAGGAGTTTGATGTTGCTAATATTTCCCGACCATAAATTTATTTCTTGAAAGAGATTGATTTTTGCATGAGTTTACAAGAGTTATGGATGGAACCTGGTATCAAATTTCCTACATATCTCAGGTTATATAAGAATTTAGGCCACTTACAGTTTATAACACTTAATTTTTAAGCACTATTTTCAGAGAATTCACAAGCTATTTGATTTTCAAATTTTACTGAAACCAAAAAGCTGGGAATAGATTAGGGTGAGGTTGGAATGTAATCGTTTTTCAACCTAGAGCCCAGTCTATATATCCCAGACATAGGGAATAAAACTGCTTGTAGTTCGACTCGATTGGTAGAAAATATAGTCTCTTATTTTAGATGTCCTTCAATTTGGGATGAGTGATAAGTTATTTAAGCTTAAAAAAGGGATTTCAACCTCTTAACCATGAATGTGGGATCCTTCACATCCATAGTCAAGAATTTACCTGGACATAATTTTCAAAACTCTAAGTGCATTACCACCCGGATTTAAAGGAAAAAAGTTACTTCCAGTATGAGTTTAGAAATATCCTGAAAGTAAAACTAAAACTAGAATATCCTAAAATATCCCACATGCCATCTAATAGGGGTATGGTTTGATGGTGGTGGAAGTTGTCCCTCAGCTCCCGTCCAAAGAGTTTGAGGTCCCTCTTCGAACTATGTCCTAGTTCACTGCTAAGAAAAGGTTCCACATTGTGCTCCATCCTTTTTGGAGTCGTCTGCGCCCATGGTTTTTATTTGAGAATTTTTTCATTTCTGATACTCTCACAACTTCAAACAAATTGATAAGTTGTAAATATAGCATGACACAAATGTAAATTGATACACACCTGTTTGAAACTATACGTTGAGATACTTGAGGAACTAATTCGCACAATCTATTGTAAAAATATCATGCCACTTTGAATGGGGTGACAACCCAATATGTACCAATAAAGGGTAGACGACTTACCTTAAATATAACGTGCAACTTTGAACAGGATGATGGCCCATCATGTCTCTATCTTAAATGTCTCATGCCACTTTGAATAGGGTGATAGCCCAAAGTGTCTCATTAAAAAGCGAATGACCTATCTTAAATGCAATGTGCCACTTTGAAAAGGGTGACAACCCAACGTATCTCATTGAAAGGTGGATGAACTATCTCGGATGTATTATGTCACTTTGAATGGGGTGACAACCTTACGTTTCTCCTTAGAAGGCAGACAACCCATCTTGAATGTAATATATCACTTTAAATTGGGTGACGACCTAATGTGTCTCATTGAAAGGTGGACAACCTATCTTGAATGTAACGTGTCAATTTTAGTAGGGTGACAACCCAACGTGTCTCATTGAAAGGTGAACATCCTATCTTGAATGTAATGCATCACTTTGAGTAGGGTGATGGCCCAACGTTGTCTTCTTGAAAGGAAGACAGCCTATCTTGAATATAATCTGTCACTTTGAGTGGTATGACGGCCCAACATATCTCCATGAAAGGCAGACAATCCATCTTGAATGTAATATGTCACCTTGAATGGGGTGACAGCCCAATGTGTTTATTAATCACCTACACTAAACTTATTTATAGCAAATGTAATGTAACGAGAATTGTTCAAACCTTGTATTAGTATGCCACGCTAAGGAAGGTAAAAGTCCATAATGTAGTAACACATCATGCAGAAGGAGGTGACAATCTATATAATAATAGGTCATACTAAAAGAGGTGACCATCTAAAACATAATAACATGCCACTTTAAAGGAGGTGACGGTCCATAACATAATAATATGTCACTCTGAAGGAGGTGATGGTCCATAACATAATAGTGTGTCACTTTGAAGGAAGTGACGGTCCATAATACTATTCATTCTGAAGGAGGTGACGGTCCATAACATAATAATATGTCACTCTAAAGGAGGCGACGACCCATAACATAATAATATGTCACTCTGAAGGAGGTAATGGTCCATAAATAATAATATGTCACTCAGAAGGATGTGATGGTCCATAACATAATAATATGCCTCTCTGAAGGAGGTGACAATCCATAACATGATATCATATCATGCTAAAAAGGAAGTTGGTCTATAACATAATGATATGTTATTTTGATAGAGGTGATGGTCCATAACATAATAATATGTCACGTTGAAAGAGGCGACAATCTATGACATAATAAGATGTCACTCTGAAGGAGGTGACGATCCATAACATAATAATATATCACGTTGAAGGAATTGACAATCCATAACATTATAATATGCTACTTCGAAGAAGATGACAATCCATAACATATTAATATGTCATGCTGAAGGAAGTGACAATCCATAACATAATAATATGCCACTTTGAAGGAGGTGATGATCCATAAAATAATAACATATCACACTGAAAGAGGTGATGGCCCATAACATTATTAAAATGATGTCTCAAATAAAGTGATAGTCTAATTTATCTTCTTAAGGGTGGAAAACCCAAATATAATAAGATGTGTCCTTCAGAAAGGGTGGATGACCCAGATATAATAAGTTATGTCCTTTTTAAAGGGTTGATGACAAAATATAATAAGATATGGCATCGTGAATGAAGTGACGATTCGGTATGTCCTCTTGAAAGTTTGGATGACCAAACTATAATACGATGAATGGGATGATTAACCAGTAAGTTTCTTGGAGGGTAGAAACCCCTAATATCTAAGAAAAGATAGAAGTTGATTTGTTGAAATTCATACTTTGAATTAGGAATCCTTACAAGGATTTGTACATGTCCTGAGCTTCTAGATTGAATCCTCAAACTTTGAGAGCATACATTTGCATTATTTATTAGAGACCATCTTACATAACATCACATGGATAGCTCAAACAACACTTATTGATAACATAGAAATTTGTTGTAACTAAGTCAAAAGTGTAATAGAAGATAGAGTTTCAGGATAAAGTCATTTAACTCATGATGATATCAAAATAATGGTTTCGAAAAATATATCCATATCTTAATTGTTATGACTGGTCATTTTCCTAAGAAATTAGGATAAGTGTTATAAATCATAAAGAAATAATAGAAAAATAAATCAAGAGGAAAATGAAGAAAAGAAGTTGTCTAGATTATTATGGCAAGGTCGCGGGGGGTCTGGTAATACCTCTTGTCATCCTTAACATCGTCAGCATTGTGACTTCACTATTCCTATATCCAAAGAAAAATTCTTAGTTTTGAGAGACTGACTGTGTTGGTATTGCCTTGTTCTCTTGATGCACCTTGTTGATTATTGATTTGAAAACTTTTCTAATATTGAAGTAGTAGTTGTAGAATTTTTGAGGATTCCTCAAAAATTCTACCCCAGTCTATAACATAGAAACTTTCGAACTTACTTGTAACTTATGACATCGTTTAGTATGGAATTTTCGAGTTCTTCTTAAAAATTCTGCCCTTGTCCAAAATGTAAAATACTTCAGTTCATTCTAACATAGATTAGCTTGAAATTTTGAAAACTTCTCAAAAGTTATGCCTCGATTTCAGCTTCAGGAATGTTTGGTTTTCAACTTTGTAGCAAATATAGAGTTTTTGTGAAGTGGACAAGTTTGATTACCAACATAAATCAACCTCTCTCTAAGAGGAAAGAAAAACCCTCAAAGGGTAAAAATGTTAATTCACATATCATAATAATTAACCATTGTAATATATAAAATGAATGACATATATTTGGTTTTAAATAGACTAGTCCAGTGTAAAGCCAAACATATGTTATTTAATAATTCATCGCTCCTCATCAATGTCACATTATCAAAAAGTATGTATATATAGCATGAATATTATAAACAATCATCGATTTTTCCCCAAAACTTATATCTTTAACACCAATATCTTTCTCCGTCCCATGATGGATATATAGATATATATAATAAGGGGTAAAAGCATTAGCACAAATAATCATATAATGAAGTATCATGAGTCCAAGCATAATTTATAATATACTTCACATAAAGTCAATAAGCATGCTTTCTAGCATCATTACATTATAGTTTCCAATACCGACAATTAAGAAGATTTCCAATATGATTATTAGCGTATTTATTAAACATGATCATGACATAAGCAATAGCATAGTCAATGGCCCGAATACTAGCCTAAACAATGGTATAGTCAATAATGTAGACAAGGGTTAATCAAAAGCGTGATAAATGGCTCATCATTGCATAACCAATGGTCTAGTAAATTAGACCATGAGCATACCCATAAGCAATATTATGAGCAATGGCCAGTTAGTAGCTTATTCATTGGCCTATTATTAGCATAAAGATAATTTATCTCTAACTTGAGAAATAGTAAATCCATTGAATAATCTATAGCTTATTCATAACATAGTTAATAACATAATGTATGTCTTAGGTCGTATCATAGTCCGGGGCTCGATAGCATGATCGTTAGCCAATCAATATCCAATCAAAATAACATAATCAATAGCTTGTCATAAGCTTTAGCCAATAAAACATACATAAGACATAATCACTTAAGCATTATTTCCAATGTCGTTCATCATAACCAATAAGTACTAAGACTCATCAATATTGCCTCATAAGGGCACTCTCTAGGCATTTACTAAGTGTACGAGGGTTCAAGAGATCTAATCTTTAATCTTATCTTAAGGAGGGTCAAAGATCCCATTTCTAGATCCTAGAAATACATTCTAAGTCAATTTCTATCTCAGACTAGGCTAAGGTATCTAAATTAAATCATTGATATATTACAAGCCACAATAAAACCTAAGGTAGATATTCTACTCAAGCAAATTTTACTAAGTCCAATGGAACTAAGGCAACCTTTATTAATATAAGCATTTAAGGCCAACTTACTCTAGTTATGAGCATCTAGAGTATTTCACCTAAATTGAGTAAGCTAAGGCATTCTCATATTAGGCATAAGCAATGAAGTCTATTCCACCTAAGATGTAGGGAAACAAGTCAAGCTTTTTAACTTTAAGATTCATTATAGACTAAATGGTCCAACTAACCCGTCTTGTATTTCATCAATCCAACACCTAAAACCCATCACAATCTAATGAGATATCACAGATATATTGTGACATAGCTCAATCAAACAAGGAATAATGATACCCATATTCTACTAAAACCTACCTCAGCGTCGAAGAAAGCTCAAAAATCCGCTAAACCTTTGGTTTTTCCTTTTGAGAAGCCTCTTCAAGATGTCAAGCTATCGAAAATACAATTTACTCATCAATACGAGCATAATGATACGCATATTCCACTATTGTGCTTCGGGTCCAAAAATCATGTCAATGCCCCATATGGGTCCCGCTTATGAAAATCACACTTCTAAGACCAACCCAACATGATGTCAAGCTTATGGAATCAAAACCCTCAAACAATGGGTCAAAACCAAGCAAACTTTTGGATAAAATCAAGCCCTAAGTGATTTAGAGCTTTGGTAAAATTTTCAAGAAATTTAAGCATGAATTTGAAGGATTCTTAACTTAAATCCAAAGATATTTTCAAAAATATATGTTAATCATGCTCCCCAAGTCACCCCTAAGACTCAATTTCAAGATAGCATACTCTTTTAGGGTTTTTAGGTCTCAAGGATGAGTGGAAGATGACTAAAATGCGGCCTAAGGGGTCATTTTATACCCAAGTCAGGTGTCCAAGTAGTGTTATTGCACTCCATGGATTGCAATCGCAATAGGGATATTGTAATGGCCTTTGTGAGATCATAATAGTGCAATCACAATGGCTTTTGTGTAATTGCAGATGCACCAGCACTAGTAAAACTTGGAAAGTTTTCCAATTTCCCACCAACGCTTCGGGATTCATTCGGAATCCAAAATATGTAAATGAACTATGTAACCACACTAAATTTGACATTTTGGATATGTTGGAGAAGTTGGATTTTCAATTTGAGTTATTTCGACCAAATATGGGTCCCACACCTAATTTCTCGATTTTTTAACTTTTCAACCATTAGGTCTTGGGATTTGAATCAAAGGTCTTCCTAGCCTAAAATTGATATTATGAACTACTGGTGCATTCAAAATTTGCATCCAGAATCGTTTTACTGAATTTTTAATTCGGTGGCCATTTGGAACTAGAAAGACTTCTAAATGGGGAATTGGCTATAAAAAAACAAATGAACTGCCCGATAACCAAACTATTAGTTCCAGTAAGTCATAAATAACTTGGGGTAGCTATGGAAAGAGGCCCTAACGGCGAAAATAAGTAGAACTATGGAAAATGACCTGAAGGGTCATTACAGCATCCACTACTGTGGAACTTTTGTCCTCAAAAGTTAAAAATGAGGAAATGCCTAAAGTCTCGAATAGGTGAGGATACTGAGTCCACATCTCACTCTTGACATCCCAAGTGTCCTCCTCCACTGGGTGGTGGCTCCACTAAACCTTAACAATGGGAATCTCTCTAGTTCACAATCGCCTATCATCACTGGCCAAAATGAGCACCGAATCCTGTACAAAGGTCAAACGCTCATCCAACTGGACTGAGTACCGCCTAAGCACATGAGAAGGTTCGGTAATGTATCACCACAACATAGAGACATAGAAACCTGGAAGAACATCAGAATAATATGGAGGTAAAGCTAACTTATAAGCTACCTTACCAACTGAGTGGAGAATTACAAAAGGTCCAACATATCTCAGACTGAGCTTACACTTCCTCATAAACCTCATCACACCTTTCATGGGTGACATACGGAGGAATACATAATAGCCAACTCCCATTTTAAGGCATAACGCCTATGATCTCTATAGGTTTTCTTTCTACACCGAGCCGCTCTCAACCTATCCTGAATCACCCTGACTTTATCCATTGACTCCTAAAGAAAATCTGTACCTCAGGGCCAAAACTTATAAGTATCAAACGATCCAATTGGGGAATGATATATCCTACCATACAAAGCCTCAAATGGCGCCATCTCAATACTCGAATGATAACTGTTATTATAAGAAAACTCTACCAAGGCTAAGTGTTACTCCCACTGGCCTCCAAAAAACATAACACTGGCTCGAAGCATATCCTTAAGCACATGAATAGTCTACTCTGAATGACCATCTATTTGCGAATGAAAGTTATACTGATATCACCTGAGTGCCTAAATCCTTCTGAAAGGTTCATCAAAATCTAGAAGTGAACACAGAACCACTATCTAAAATGATACAAATAGGTACACCAAGCAAATAGACTATCTCCTGGACATAAATATGGGTCAATCTCTCAGCACTGAAGGATATCTGAATCAAAATAAAATATGTTGACTTAGTCAGACAGTCTATAATGAACCAAATACTATCGGAACAATTGGAAGAATGAGGCAACCCACTAACAAAATCCATGGTAATTTATTCCCATTTCAACTCGGGAATGGGTAACCTCTAAGTCAAACCACCTAGTCATTGATGTTCGACCTTTACCTACTAACGACATAGGCAATAAGCTACAAAGTCTACCATATTTCTCTTCATACTGCTCCACCAATAATATTGTCTCAAATCTCTATATATATTGGTTGTACCGAGGTGAATAGAGTACCTAGAGTTGTGACACTCATGAAAAATCAACTGAATTAAGTCATCAAGCTAAGGAACACAAATACAAGCATCAAACCTAAAAATACCCTTAGAATCAATAGTGTACCTCTCGAACTCACCACTCAATACCTGATCTCGAAGGAAATAAAGATTATCATCCTCAAATAGTCGATCATAAACCTACTCAAATTGTAATGACCTCACCTATACACTATCCAAAATCCTCATAGGATGTGAGATATCAAGACAAATAATCAGGTTGGCCAAGGACTAAATGTCATGTGCCAATGGCCTCTGAGAAATTGAAATACAAGCCAAACTACCCATACCCACTGCCTTGCATCTCAAGGTATCCGTAAGTGTATTCGCTTTGCCCGGATAATACAAGATAGAAATATCAAAGTCCTTAAGTAAATCCATCCATCTATGTTGGAAAGCATTAAGCTTACTCTGGGTAATAAGGTGCTAAAAACTGCTATGATTAGTGAAAATCTCACAATGCATATTATATAGATAATGTCTCCAAATCTTAAGCGCGAAAAATACCGCTGCCAACTCCAAATCATAAGTGGAGTAGTTGCACTCATGCACCTTAACCTGCATAGAAGCATAAGCAATAACACGACCCTACTGCATTAATACACAACCAAGACCAACACCAGAAGCATCAAAAAACATGGTGAATCATTCACCCTTAACAATAAGAGCTAACATAATATATGAAATAAGAAAGTCCTTCAAATTTCCAAAGCTCAACTCACACTTCTCAAACCATTGAAAAGGAACCTTCTTTCGAGTCAATCTGGTCATAGGGGCTAAAATAGTAGCAAAACCCTCAATGAAGCATCTATAATAACTAGCCAAACCAATAAAGCTAGAAACTCAGTCAAAGATATGGGTCTATCCTAATCATAAATTGCCTCAATCTTGGCAGGGTGTACCATAATACCATCCTTAGACACCACATGCCCAAGAAATGCCACTAACTCTTGCCAAAACCCATACTTAGAGAATTTGACAAAAAGCAAATGATTTCTCATAGTGTGGAGCACAATCCTCAAATGTTGTGCATGTTCCTCACTACTTCTCGAATACACGAGGATGCCATCGATGAATACAATCACAACAAAATCCAAATAAGTCCTGACTACATGGTTCATCAAATCAATGAATACAGGTAGGGCGTTAGTCAACCCAAAAGACATCACCAAGAACTCAGAATGACCATAACGGATCCTAAAAGCTATCTTTGGGATATCCTCAACCCAAATCCTCATCTGATGGTAACCAGATCTCGAATTAATTTTAGAAAGCACGACTACACCCTGAAGTAGGTCAAATAAATCATCAATGAAAGATAGAGGATAACGGTTCTTCACTGTCACCTTATAAGCTGTTTATAATCAATGCACATATGCATAGAGACATCTTTCTTCTTCATAAAAAACACAGAAGAATCCCAAGGGGACACACTCCGTCTAATAAAATCCTTACCAAGAAGATCCTAAACCTGAGAATTTAGCTTTTTAAGCTTGGAAAAAGCCATATAGTAAGGTTCTATAGAAATAGGTTGGGTTCAAGGCTCGAGATCAATGGCAAATTCAATTTCATGGATAGGGGGAATACCAGGCAGGTATGTGGGGAACACAATAGGAAACTCACAAACAATAGGAAAAGAGTCAAGCGACAGACTCTTTATACTAGCATCACAAACATAAATGAGATAGGACTTAAAATCCCTAGAGATAAGTCTACTAGCACACATATAAGAGATAATCCCCATCGGCTTGCAGCTACAGCTCCCTTCCACATGACTGGGGGTATGTTGGGCATGGCTAAGGTAATGGTTTTGGTAAAACAATCCATGACTGCATGATAGTGGGATAACCTTTCCATGCCCAAAATCACATCAAAGTTCACCATATCAAGAATAATACGATCAACATAAGTATCAACATCATTGATAGTCACCACACATGATCTGAATACTCAATCCATTACTAAAGAATCACCTACAGGAGTAAATACACCCATAAGAATAGATAATGAATCAAAAGAAAACTTTAACCATGGTGCATAATAAATAGAAATATAAGAATAAGTAGATCTAGATCAAATAAAGAAAGGGTCGACCAGCGACACACAAAAATTATACCTGTAACTTCAACATCCAAAGTCTGAGCCTCGGGTCTAGTAGGTACTTCATATATTTGACCATGTCTACCACCTGGCTGGGCACCTGACCGACCTCTTATCCTACCTTTCTGAGAACCTCCTTGAATACCTTAGAAACCACTTTTATGGCTGTAAGAACCACCTTTAGCTGAGGGGTGAACTACTCTAATAGGAAGAGTAGTCTTAAGTTGAAACAACCATTATCCCATGACTAAGGCAATCATGCAAATAGTAACCAGAGAGTCCATAAGTAAAACAAGAAATAGGAGTTGAACCAGAACCAATAGATCTGACTAACCTAGAATGACCACCGTATCTAGAATAACTAGAAAATAAACCCATCAAAGATTGACCACTATCCTTATTAGGGCAATCTCAAGAACTAGACTGAACTTCATTAGTAATTTAAAGAGATACCTGACAGGTCGACTAGGCTGACACTAAGGTTGATAGTATCCCACTGAATCTACCCTAAAACCTAGGTATCTTATCACGACCCTCATGGTGTATCTCCTTTATCACTATAACAAGATTTGAAACCTCAGCAAAAGACCTACCCACAGCGATCAAACTTTGAGTGGGCATACGAATGGAAAGCCTCAGCCTTTTAAAAAAGCAGCAAACTCTCTCATACTCAGTACCTAGAATAGAAGTTACATACCTATCTAACTCATAAAAATAAGCCTCATACTCTGTAATTGTCATAGAGCCATGCTCCAATCTAGAGAACTGGTCTTTCAAATAATCTCTAAGGTTGTGAGAAATATACTTCTCCAAGAATATCTTAGAGAACTGAGTCCATTATAAGGGAGAAGATCCAGTTGGTCTATAATCCATATAACCTCTCCACCAATGATGAGCAGACAAGTCTAACTAAAATATAGTGTAATCCATACCACGATTCTTAACAAGGCCCAAACCATAAAGCCTATCCACACAAGTAATCAAGAACTTATTGCATCCTCTCTAGGAGCACCAAAGAATCTCAATGGAGCTAATCAAGAATCTACCCAACATCTTCTCTTTTTCAGAAAACATAAAAGGCTGAGCAACCACCGACTGGGTAACTATCGATTGAGAAACTACTGATGCAGGAGGAACCTCAACTCTAGAAGCCGCAGCTATAGGCTACACCCCCGCTTAGTACTACTCTGATTTATAGACTATGCATCACCAGGTGGAATACCACTAACTATACCCAAAAACCAAACCAATGTATCTCTGAGCACCAATGAAGAAATAAACCTTGGTGGAGCTTTGACTGGTGTCTGGCCCATCGCTAGCTTTGGAGGAAGAATCTTTAGCTCTGGAGCAGGAAAAGGGTATGAGGAAGGTAGCCTATCCTGTCCCTAGCTAGGGACACATCACAGGGTTTTTTATGACCTCTAGGTCATCCACAAATAAGAGAAGGATCCTTAGGCTCAATCTTGGTACCCTCATTTCGTGTAGTGGTAGCATATTTCCTAGCCATCTGTGAAAGATTAAAGTCAAAGGAATACTCTACAAACCAACTTAGACTCTTAGCACAATATAAGTGAAAGAAGTGAAAAACACCTAAGAATGTCCCATAGCCTCTTGAAGATAGGAAATGTACGTCAATATTTTGATCAGCAGGACTCTTCTAGACACTTGCTCTTGTACCAACAATACCAATGAAACCTAGGCTCTGATACTAATTTGACATGACCCAATTTATGAGTCATGATGGAACCTACCAAATCTTTCCATCAGGTAATCCAATACCATAACCCAGAGCTAATACAATGGGTTAATTTGATAAGGAATGCCCAACATAAGACAATTTCAACAAACAAAAGTTATAAATAAATGAAGTCTTCTAAATAGATAGACAGTAAAAAAGATAACAATCCTAAAACCTGGTAGAGTCAGTATAAGAGCATCTAATAGTATTAATACAACTCAAGTCTAGAATAGTAAATACATTTTTCTTGAATACTAAAGACTGAATATAAGAGATAGAGGTAAATTAGGCAACTCAAACTCCAAGATCTCACCCTATCTTTAGAAATCAATCACTATATGAACAACGATAAGAGGCGACACCTAGTACTCAAATCTGCACCAAAAAGATACAGAAGTGTAGTATGAGTACCAAAACAATGGGTACTCAAAAGGCATCATCAATCGACTGAGCTAAATCATGATATAAGAATGATAAAATGTAAGATAATTAGAACTAAGTCAAGGTACAGAATTAAACCAAAATCATATCAATCATCATTGTACATAATAAGTAACTAAACTGGAATAATAGTATAACATAAGGCATAAACACAAGCCAATATTGCCATACATAAGATTAGATAATTTGGAATAATAATGTATCATAAAGCATCAACCCAAGACATCACTAGTACAAAGTTGGCTCCCATACTCCAACTGCATAAAGTAAAGATCTCATCACATCATCCCATACCATTGGAGAGTACAGCTAAGAGAAATAAAAAGAAATCTAATCAATAATATATCCAAACTCCACAAGTATCATCAATCGAGAACTTACCACACTCCTTATTTATCATCAACATTAATAATTTCACAAAATGTGACAATATATTTATAACCATAAATATACCATCATTTAGACAACTATATCCTCAATACACACTACTAGCTCTTTGTTGTCTAACCAATGCTTATTAACTATTCCAATTACTCAGTACCCATCATATAACCTCTAATTGTTACTTAACAACTGTTCAACATATAATCACTATTCATGGGTCGACAACTAGTCATTTTTCACAAACTATCCAATATCTAGCATCTAAATTCATCACTAAATCATATTTATCAACTAGCCAATACTTATTTTTAGCTATTACAAGCTTACTAATTACCATTTATCAAACAATTGTCGATCACCAATTATTCATTATTCACCTAATTGACTAAACATCATTTGGTAACTAGAATCACTAATCCATATATGCTTATTTGGCAACTAGTTATCATTATCGACTAAATCATTTTTATCAACTAATCATCTTTGTTATAAGTCTTCATCTATGCTAAACATCATTAAATAATCATTATTACTAGTCGTCAATACCACTAGTCCTCATTATTGCTAAGGTTCTACTATCCATAAGTCATTATTAACTTCTTAATTAATATTCACCACTAATCATCTTGTCAACCTTAAATCAACAACTATACCACTTTATACTTTTATCACTAGAAAACTATAATCGACATCTCTAATATCACTATTATACCCTACAACACATGAGCATAAATAACATATAATTGCCATACATAGGGATAGTCAGACTCAAATCAGTAGACGTACATATAGGCATATCAATAATCATCCTCTGGCCTTGTCGGTTACAGTTTTATTGTCATAATATCCTCCATCCTTTTTGGGTATCATCATATCATCAAAATATCCTTGGTCCTTGCTGAATATCATCATAATATCCTCGAACCTTTCTGGGAATCATCATAGTATCCTTTGGCCTTGTCAAGTATCATTTTATCATCATAGTATCCTTCGTCCTTGTCGAGTATCATCATATCATTATAGTATCTTCCAACCTTGCTTGGTATCCGAATATTACAATAATATCCTTATTAATCAATAATAAAGAGCAATCCCCATAAGGGTTAAAGTAAAGGACATGTCCTATAAGGTTTAAAGTGAAAGAGAAGCCCCACGAGGGCTAAAGTAAAGAAGAACCCCCACGAAGGCCAATGTAAGTAAACATAAAAGGAGAAGCAACAAGAGCATACCTCTATAATTCATCATTCCTCATCAATGTCACATTATCAATAAGTATATATATATATATATATATATAACATAAATATTCTAAATTATCATCAACTTTTCTCGAGAACTTATATCTACAACACCGACATCTTCCTTCATCCCATACTTGAGAGATGGGTATATAAATATGTATAATAAGGGGCAAAAGTATTAGCACAAATAATTATATAATTAAGTATCATGAGTCCAAGTATAATTTATGGAATACTTCACTTAAAGTCAATAAGAACGCTTGCTAGCATAATTATGTTATAGTTTTTTATACCAATAATAAAGAAGATTTTTTAATATGATTATTAGCATATTTATTAAACATGATCATGACATGAATAATAGCATAGTCAACGACCTAAATACTAGCCTAAACAATGGCATAGTCAATAACATAGCAAGGTAATTATCAAAAGTATGATCAATGGCTCATCATTGCATCACTAATAGTCTAGTCAATTAGACCATGAGCATACCTATAGAGACATCATGAGCAATGGACCATTAGTAGCATATTCATTGGCGGTAATTTATCACTAACTTGAGCAATAGAAAATCTATAGCATAATCTATAGCTTATTCATAACATAATCAATAACATAACTTATGGCTTAGGTCGTATCATAGTCAAGGGTTCATTTGATAGCATGATCGTTAGCCCAATCAATATCCAATCACAATAACATAATCAATAGCTCATCATAAGCTTAAGCCAATAAAACATACATAAGACATAATCACTTAAGCATTATTTCCAATGTCGATAATCATAACCAACAAGTAGCAAGAATAGTCAATATTGCCTTGTAAAGGAACTCTTTAGGCATTTACTATGTGTGTAAAGGTTCTATAGATCTAATCTTCAATATTGTTATAAGGTTGGTCTAAGAGCCCACTTCAAGATCCTCGAAATACATTCTAAGTCAATTTTTGTCTCAGACTAGGCTAAGGTATCTAAATTAACTCTTTGATATATTGCAATCCACAATAAGACCTAAGTTAGATATTCTACTCAAGCAAATTTTACTAAGTCCAATGGAACTAAGGCAACCTTTATTAGTATAAGAATTTAAGGCTAACTTACTCTAGGTATGAGCAACTAGATCATTTTACCTAAATTATGTAAGATAAGGCATTCATATGCTAGGCATGAATATTAATATCTATTCCACCTAAGATGTAGGGAAACAAGTCAAGATTTTCTACTCTAAGATTCATTATAGCCTAAATGGTCCAACTAACCTAAGTCTTGTATTTTATCAATCAAACACCTAAAACCTTTCCTAATCTAAGAAGATATCACAAATATACTATGGCATAGCTCAATGTAACAAGGAAAAAACCTAGCTTATCTTGTCGCCAAAAAAAGCTAAATAATCTGCTAAACCTTTTTTTTCCCATTCGAGAAGCCTCTTCGAGATGACTAGCTATCAAAAACATAATTTACTCATCAATATGAGCATAATAACTCCCATATTACACTATTGTGCTTTGGGTCCTAAAATTATATCAAAAACCCCAAGTGGGTCCCGCTTATAGAAATCATATTTTTAGGACCAACCCAACATAATGTCAAGCTCATGGAATTAAAACCCTTGAAAATGGTGAAAACCAATTAAACTTTGGGCTAAAATCAAGCCCTATGTTATTTGGGCCTTTGGTCAAAATTTTTAAGAAAGTCAAACATGAATTTTAAGGATTCTTAGCTTAGATCCAAAGAAATTTGTGAAAATATATGTTATTCAAGCTCCCAAATCACCCTCAAAACTTCTTTTCAGGATAGCACACTCTTTTAGGTTTTTTAGATTTCAAGGATCAATGTAAAATAACCAAAATATAGCCTAAAAGGTTATTTTTTACCCATGCAAGGTGTCCAGGTAGTGCTATCACACTCCATGGATTGCAATTGCTATAGGTCAATCACAATGGCCTTTTTATGATCTCAATAGTGTGATTAGAATGTCTCTTTTGCGATCGCACATGCACCAGCACCAACAAACTTGGAAAGTCTTCCAAGTTTTCACCAATGCCTTGAGATTCATTTGAAATTCAAAATATATAAATTAACTATGTAATCACACTAAATTCAATATTATGGATGTGTGGGCAAAGTTGGATTTTCAAATACGAGGTCTTTTCTACCAAATATGGGTCCTATACCTAATATCTTAACTTTTTAACTTTTTGACCAATATATCGAAATAGGCTCAGGTGCATTAGAGCCCAAACCAAAGGTATACCCAACCTAAAATAGATATCCTAGAGTTATTTCCATAGTTGAAATTTGGATCTAGAATTGTTTAACTCATGTTTTCAACTGGTGGCCTTTTGAAAACCCTAAAGACTTCTAAATAGGGAATTGGCTCTTAAAACCAAATGAATTATGCGTTAACCAAAGATTAAGTTCCATTAAGTCATAAATGAGTTGGTGTAGCTATGGAAAGGCTCTAATGGCAAAAATAAGCAGAAATATAGAAAATGACTTAACGGGTCATTACAATGGATTGGTTAGCTCCTTATCATGTTTTCATAAAATGTAATGCTAAAACTATGACCTTGGCTTCAATGGGTAGGTCAAGGATAGCTTGGAAGTATGCGCCTCATTCGTGTGCCAAGAGTGTTATATATTTCCTTCAGGCTCATGGCTTAGTTAAGAGGGGATGCTTATCTTATTTAGCTCATATTTTTTGATATTAGTGTTGCTTCACCGCCTTCTTTAGATTTTATTCATATTGTCCATGGGTTAATGGATGATTCCCCTATGGATTAGGTATTCCTACAGATCGTGATATTAACTTTGCTATTTATGTTGAGTCGAGCACCAAGCCCATTGCTATTCCTCCTTATAGGATGGCCCCAACAAAGTTGAAAAAATTAAAGGATTAGTTGTAGAAGTTATTGTTTAAAGGATTTATATAACCTAGTTATCACCTTAGGATGTGTCTGTCTTGTTTGTGAAGAAAAAAAATAAGTCTATACATATGTGTATTGATTATAGGCAGTTGAATAAGGTAGAGGTTAACAATAAGTTTCTTATTTATCGTATTAATGATTTGTTTAATCATCTTTAGAGTGATTTAGTGTTTTTAAAGATTGACTTGAGATCCAGGTATCACTAGTTGAGGAGTAGACCTTCAGATATTCTGAAGATGGCTTTTCAAACTCGGTATGGTCATTTTGAGTTTTTTGTCATGTACTTTGGATTGACCATTGCCCTAGTCATGTTCATGAAGTTGATAAACTAGGTCTTTTAATCATATCTCAACTTTTTTGTCATTATATTTATTGATGATATCTTGGTTTATTCCAAGAGTGAGGCTGGACATAAGGAGCATTTGCAAATTATGCTTTACAGATTAAGGGATAAGAAGTTGTATGATAAGCTCTCCAAGTGTGAATTTCAGTTAGAGTTGATTTCTTTCTTAGGTTATATGGTGACCAAGGATGGTGTTATGGTTCATTTGGCCAAGATTACACTAGTTCATGATTAGGCTAGACCTACTTTAACTACCGAGATTTGGAGTTTTTATTAGTTTTGTAGGTTACTATCAGCTCTTTGTTGAGGGTTTTTCATCTATTGCAGCTTCATTGACCAGGTTGACTTAGAATAAGATTTCCTTTACATGGTCTGAGGCTTATGAGGAGAGCTTCCAAAAGCTTAAGAATTTATTAACTTCAGCTCCTATCTTGACTTTTCCTAAGGAGGGTGTAGGGTTTACAATCTTTTGTGATGCTTTAGTTATTGGTTTAGGTGTTATGTTGATGTATGAGGGTAAGGTGATTACATATGATTCTCATCAGTTGAAGCCCTCTGAGAGAAATTACCCTACCCATGATTTATAGTTGTGTGTGGTTGTATTTTCTTTGAAGTTATGGAGGCACTATTTGTATGGAGTCTTTTGTGAATCTACTCAGATCATTGTACCCTTCAGTAGTTCTTCACCCAGCGAGATCTTAATATGAGGTAGCATCATTGGCTAGATTTGCTTAAGGATTACAATCTTACTATTCTCTATAATTTAGATAAAGCTAATGTGTTTGTGGATACCTTAGTCAGAAGTCGACTACCATGGTTATCTTGGTGCATGTTTTGATCTATGAGATGCATTTGGCCTTATAGGTTCAGTCTTTAGCTAATCAAATAGTTAGGCTTGATACTTCAACACTTGGGCATGTTTTGGTACTTGTGGAAGCTAGGTTCTCAATAATAGTGCAGATTTAAGCTCATTAGTTTAATGATATTAGTTTGAGAGTTATTCAAGATAAGGTGCTAGGTGGTAAGGCTAAGGAATCCTCACTAGATTTAGATTATGTTTTAAAGATTAAAGGTTAAATTTGTGTACCGAGAGTGGGTAATAAAATTAGATTGATTTTGAAAGATGCATATTGTTCCAGGTGTTCCATCCATTTGGAAGTGACTAAGATTTATCATGATTTGATACAGATTACTGGTGGTATGGTATGAGAAGTGATGCAGTGGATTTCATAGCTTATTTCCTATGTTGCCAATAATAAAAGTTGAGCACTTAAGGCCTGGTGGTTTGCTTCAGAGGTTATCAATTATTAGGTGAAAATAGGAATGGATCACTATGGATTTCATGACTAGGTTGCCTTGCACTTCTCATGGTTCTAATAGTGCTTGGGTCATAGTGGATCGATTGACCAAGTCTTCTGATTTTATTCAGATTCAACTTTTTTGAAGATGAGAAGTTGGCTCGTATCTATATTCATGAGATAGTTTATCTTTATGGTGTTTTATTATCTATCATCTCATATCGAGGTTCAATGTTCATATCTCACTTTGAAAGACTTTTCAGGAGGAGTTGGGTACCCGAGTTGATCTTAGTACAGTCTTTCACCCTTGAACGATGATCAGTCAGAGTAGACTACTTAGGTTATGAATAATATGCTCTACGTTTATAGGATGGATTTTGGAGGTCAATGGGAGCAGCATCTAGCTTTGGCAGAGTTTATGTATATAATAGTTGTCATTCTAGTATTAAGATAGCTCTCTTTGAGGCATTGTCGCTCTCCAGTTGGTTGGTTTGAGGTTTTTGAGATTTTTCCTTAAGGTATGGACTACTTTGTTAGTCTTTGGATAGAGTTCAAATCATTCAGGATAGACTTCTAGTGGCTCAGAGTAGGCAAAAGTGTTATACGGATCATAGACTTCGTGTCTTGAGATTTAGTGTTAGTGATTGAGTTTTCCTTCATATGTCTCCCATGAAGAGAGTGATAAGGTTTGGGAAGACGGAAAGCTTAGCTCCAGGTATGTTGGACCTTTTAAGATTCTTCAGACTATTAAGGATGTGGCTTATGAGTTAGCATTTCCCTCAAATTTATCAACTGTTCATCTAATTTTTCATGTTTCTGTGCTTCAATGTTATATTCTGGATGAGTCTCATGTCATTTATTAGGTGTAATGACCATTTGGGTCATTTTCCATATTTATGCTTTTTTCCACTGTTTGGGCTTCTCTATAGTTGCCCTAAGTCATTTATGACTCACTGGGATCGATGATTCAGCTACCGAGAAGTTCATTTAGTTTTTAGAACCAATTTTATAATTAAAGGTCTTCGCTAGTTTCAAATTACCACTAAACAAAAACTTTAGTGAAACAACCTTGGATTAAAAATCAGACTTTGCCAACTCATTCTAAATATTAAAGTTGGTGGACTTACTTATTTTGTTTAATCAAATTGGATTTTGGATGCATCCCGAGGCCTTGGAAAAAACTTAGAATCAAATTTTAAGTTTTAGCTATCATCTATCATGGATAGTGATACCGCGATCGTGGTGGCTTGAGTGTGATCGCAATGTCCACGATCGCAGCGTCGCGCGTATGTGCGATCGCCCTTCCTGAGAGCTGGGAAAGGTCTATTTAAAGGTTCCTTTCACCATAAATTGGCCATTTTCTCTGTCTTTTTGAGACCTAGAAATCATAATATGGTGTGCTAATCACAAATTGGTCATGGTGAGTGAATTGGGAGCTTGGTTATCATCTTCTATCACATTTTCTTCAAATTTAAGTATGAATCCATTAATTTTAGTATTGGATTCTTGATTCTTGACCCAAAACCCTAAATAGCTTAAGGCTTGATTTTAACCCCAAATATGGGTAATTTGTACCAATATTTTGTGGGATATGACTCCCTAAGGGTTTTGTAAAAATGGGTTGGTCTCAGAAACTCATTTTCGTATGTGGGACCCACTTGGAGGTTTTAGTATCATTTTGGGACCCGAAGCACAATAGTGCAATATGGGTATTGATAGAGTCGTATTTATTAGTAGAATATGGTTTTGTTAGTATGATGGGATTTTGAGAATAGTGAAGTAAAGACAAGCTTATGGTGCATGATGTGAAGTTTTATGGTTTGGCTTCGAGGTAGGATTTTGTCTACCCTTCTTCATAGATGTTTTATGATATATATCATGTTTGAATTGGATTTTAGGCTTGATTATGAGTAGAATAGGTTATCCTTATTTGTGATGTTGGGAGGTTAGATGATGGTTTTGGACCCGCAAGATGGCATAGTTATACCTCTTCTGACCTTATTACCTTCCCTCTCTAGTTTAGATTAGTTGTAGCTTGGTTATGATGTAGTGCTATGTTTGAGTTGTGGTTTTTAGCATTTGAACCATGGATTGTAGATTTAACCTTATTGGACTAGTGTGATAGTCTTAAAATCATATTTTTTGTAGAGTAAACTTCAGTACCCTTGTTTCTAGATGAATCTCCTATCTAGGCTTGAATGTGGCTTACATAACATCTAGAAGTTAGACTAGATACCTTAGCCTATTTGGGGCATGGTGTTCCTAATTATGGAAATTGAGGTTTAGAAGTGGGATAGTCTGACCCACTTAGTCCTAGACTTGTGTTAACCTTGTGGTCTTAGTTGTGGATGTTAGACGTAGATGAGGCTATTAAACCTTAGTATAAGGTTACTTCATGATGTGTAGCTTGTATTGATGTTCCTCAGATTATGGGTTTTGAGCTATGGCTATGATACTCCTTATGGAAGTGATATTGGGCATTTAGAGATGATATTCCCCTTTAGATACGTTATGTGGCCTATAGAGATGCTATTTTCTCTTAGACTTGATGATTGACCGATAGATATAACATTTCCTCTTACACTTTATGATTGGCCTATAGAGATGTTATTTCCTTTTAGATATAATTTTTGTGCCTATAGAGATGCTATCTCCTTTTTAGTTATGATTGTTGGGCCTATAGATGCGATATTCCTCTTATATATGACAATCTCCCTAGAGAGGTGATATTCCTCACAGTCATGATATATGACCTATTGATATGAGATATCTTATATAAGAGATGACTATATGCTTATATACATGCTCATTAATATTATGCTTCCTAGATATGAGATGTCTCCTATGTGATAGATGATTATGTGCTTATTGATATTATGCCTCCTATATACGAGATACCTCTTATATGTGATATGACTAAAAATATGCTACAACTTTTAAATATGATTATTGATATGAGTTTAGATACGTATATGGGCCTAAGGCTGTGATTGTAATGTTATGGTTATTTTGGATATATATATATAATTAGGCAAAGGGCCGTGTTATGCAAATGATTGGATATCCAAGAAGTGTTTATCATTGTAAGGGATTCTATTATAATTTATGGAATCATATACATATTTTATATACACATCTCTCCGATATGGGACGGAGGAAGATGCGGTATTTTGCTTATGACTTATTTGATTAGATACTGGTGATGGCATGCATAGATTTGGTACATTCATGATTATTGTATTGGTACTTATATGATTCTAGATGAAATATGATCTTATTATTGTTCTGTTGAATTAAGGGTTAAGCTATGTGGTAGTTAATTATCTATTAGAAGATTATAGCACTTGGTGGCTAGGAATCAGATGTAATAGTTAACAAATCTTGCTTAGTTGAACTATGGTAGTTAGAGATGGTTGATATATGGCTAATGATGATGTCGGGTTTAACATAGGCGAAGGTTAGTGATGCTGATGACTAAGTTTATAATGTTGATTTGGTGTTAAATAAGGAATTATGCATTAATAAGGTTAGATAATAAATGATGTTAGTAATAATAAGGTGACTAATTAATAATGATGAATAGTTGCTAAATGGTTGATTAATGAATAGTCAAATGAGGATTAGTTGGTTAACGATAGTTAGTGAATAAATGATCTTAGTTAATAAAAATGGTAGATGATCAGCGGTTATGTGTTGTCTAATAATGGTTAATGACTATATGATGATTAGTTAATAATTTGGAATAGTGGATAAATAGCAATTATGATCTAGTAATGAACCTTGGCTATATATTAGATGCCATTTATCTAATAAATAATGGTTAGTTGCTATCACTTGAATAAGGTTAATGTTTAGACAAGTAACTTGAGGCCATGTAATGACTAGTGAACTAGTGGTTTCATTCTAGATAGCATTGGTCAGATAATAATGAGTAGTTAGGAAGTATTGTCTAGATAGATACTTTATGGTGCCATGATTATTCTCTTGAGTATATTATTATGTATTCCATATTGTTAATTGCGATAATATTGATATCTGGAAAGGCCAGAGGATACTATTGTGATGATATTGATACCCGTCAAGGCTGCAGGATGCTAGTGTGATGATATTGATACTTGGCAAGGGCAGAGGATACTATTGTGATGATATTGATACCCAGCAAGGCCGGAGGATACTGTGATGATACATAGATACCTGAAAAGACCGTAGGTTGATTACGATGACGATAACATTTATGGTGATTTGTGATATTGATTATGTACCTTGCATTTATTCCTACATGTGTATCGTCTATCACCAGTATACACCTATGTCTATCAGCTGGTATGGGATGGTTGCACAAATATGGGTTAAGAATATGCTTTGTGTTCTTGTGTGTTGATTGAACCTTCCGAGTCTCAGGCAGTGGGGGCATGCATCGGCTCGGTTAGGTATGTGGTTTTCTAGAGTATCCAGTTATTCGCATTGTTATTGATGTTGTTATTAGAATGTTATGATCATTATTATGGCTAGCTTATGACAGATTGGCCGTTGATTTGTTATCAAGATTTGAGGTATGTTTTCGGCCTCTTTTATCTTAAGATTGCATTGTTATGCACAATTATCTCATGTCTATCCATGTTAATTAGAAACCCTAAGCATGATAGTATTAAATCGTGATATTATTATAATTAGGTCTTAGAATGAGGATATGTTGATCTATATCATGCTTTGAGAAAACCTCATGCTTAGATGAATATATACACATGTATAGCTAGCTATATAAAGCTATGACACTACCGTATATCCCTCATTTCATTATTTATATTGTATATTCATTTCTTGACCTTGTATATTTCCAAATATATTTTTTTCACTCTTTATTGACCTGGGACATATGGTATAGAATGAATGTATACTGAATTTAGATGGAATAGGATTTTTCACCTTGATACTTCCTTAGTCTTGTTATGTTAGACACTTGTACTTGAACAGGATAGTTGTCCCTTATTATTCTCATTGACTTGTTATATAAGCTCTGGACTCTTGGGTGTAGTTTTCATTCTGTTTATATATTGTATATATCTGCTTTATCTTTGGAGCTCAATTGGCAGTTGCCTACTAAGTACCATTCGTTTGAAACTTATACTACACTTCTGCAGCCTGCAGATCATAGTATAGGCTATCGTCATTGATGTGTGCATCGTGCGGAGTAGCCTTGGTTTAGAGACTTAGAGTGAGATCCTGACGTTTGGTCCATTACTTATCTCTCTCTTATGTATTAGAATAGTCTTTATATTATATGCAGAGACAAATTGTATTAGTGTAATTCCCTTGATAGTTTACTTTTGTACTCTTATTATACTTTTGTACAGATACCGTCAGGTTTTGGTATTCTATTATGTATTGATCTCTATGTCGCTTATTTTGCATTTTTTCCTTATATTGTTAAGTAGTTCGTTACTAACTATTTTAGTCTACGGGTTGGCTTGCCTACTAGTGGGTTACGATAGACATCATCATGACCTTAGAAATATGGTTGTGACATTGGGGTTTGGTCTAGTTAGATGAGAGGTAGTCTTTTGTTGAGAATCATGTTTCTATTCTAACCAGAGATGTTAGATGGTTGCATTCTAGAGATATTCCAATGGTTAAGGTTTAGTGGATACATTGACCTATAGATGAGGCTACTTGGGAAGTCGAGTCCAATATGGTGGTAGTTATCCCCTACTTTTTGCCAATTCAGGTATTTTCCTTACCTATAGTTTGAGGACGAAATAGATTCTTAGTGGTGGATGATGTAGCGGCTTAATTTTTGGTGATTTTTGTGAATTATTCATTTCTATATGATTTGACCATTTTACCCCTACGTGTGGTTGCTTTGTGGTATTTTGGGGGTGTGGGAATAATTGGCATAATTCCTAATGCATTTTGGTTTGATTTGTGCAAGTTTGTGGTTTTTGGTGGTTAAAAAGGTTTTATAGTTGACTTCGGTCAACATTTGTTGTTTTGTGTGTCGAATAGAAAAACGGACTACGCCAGCAGACCCTAGCATCAATTTTAGGTTGGTAACATGGTTG